>NC_092008.1:4214686-4257635 GCF_044704955.1 Pristiophorus japonicus | reverse complement strand
GGGGGAGGGAGAGGGAGGGGGAGGGAGAGGGAGGGGGAGGGAGAGGCGGGAGAGAGAGGGGGGAGGGGGGAGAGATAGAGAGAGAGGGGGGGAGGGAGAGAGAGAACAGAAAGGAAAATAAATGATCAGAATTAAAAAGTATTTAACCACATTCCACCCCTCCCACTGAACACACACCCTCTCGCTGACCTGCACCTACTGTGGCGAGACCTTCCATCGATGGTCACTCCTCAGGCCCCTTCACTGTCCGGCACACTGCCCTTCCTCCCAACCCCTCCCACAGTAAATCATTCTTTCCCAGTGATTCCCCTCCCTCCCAGTCTCCGGTGCCAGGCCTGTCTCAGTGGGTCTTGCACTCGCCTCGGAGTCAGGAGGTCGTGGGTTAAAGCCCCCAACTGAGGGAGCGCCGCACTGTCGGAGGGGCAGTACTGAGGGAGCGCCGCACTGTCGGAGGGGCAGTACTGAGGGAGCGCCGCACTGTCGGAGGGGCAGTACTGAGGGAGCCCCGCACTGTCGGAGGGGCAGTACTGAGGGAGTGCCGCACTGTCGGAGGGGCGGTACTGAGGGAGCGGCGCACTGTCGGAGGGGCGGTACTGAGGGAGCGGCGCACTGTCGGAGGGGCAGTACCGAGGGAGTGCCGCACTGTCGGAGGGGCAGTACCGAGGGAGTGCCGCACTGTCGGAGGGGCAGTACCGAGGGAGTGCCGCACTGTCGGAGGGGCAGTATTTCGGATGTGACGTTAATCCCACTCTCCTGCTCGCTCCCCGTACCCTTTAATATCCCACCCACCCGCTCTCCGTTTCCTCTGTCCCCCTCCCCCATTCTCCCAGCCCCTGCCCTCCCTCGCCCCAGCTTCCCCCTTCGCGCGGAACGTACCTGGGGCGATGGTGACCACCCGGATGCCCTGTGGTGCCAGGTCGCGAGCGATGGGCAGAGTCATGGACACGATACCACCTTTGGAAGCTGCATAAGCTGCCTGACCCACCTTGCGTTCGGTTGTGGGGAGGGAGAGGGAGAGAGAGAGAGAGAGAGAAACAACGTAAATGGTTCAGTCGATCAATTATCGTCAATCTGTGTCCCTCTGGTTACCAACCCTCCTGCCCCTGGGACCAGCGTCTCCCAACCGACTCCAGCAAAAGCCCCTCATAATTGTGAACTCCTCTATCACATCTCCCCCTTAACCTTCTCGTGCGCCTCGCAGAACACTCCTTCAGCCTTTCCACGTCACTGAAGGCCCTCAGCCCTGGGACCATTCTGGTCAATCTCCTCCGCACCCTCTCCAAGGCCTTATACAATCAGAGGAATTTACCGGGCGGGAAGGAGGCCATTGCGGCCCATCGTGTCCGCGTTGTGCCGGCCGACCAAGAGCCATCCCCGGCCTAATCCCACTTTCCCGCTCTGGGTCCGTAGCCCTGTGGGTTACGGCGCTGTGAGCGCACGTCCAAATGTGGTGAGGGTTTCTGCCTCTACCGCCCTTTCAGGCCGTGAGTTCCACCCCAGACCCCCACCACCCTCTGGGTGAAGACATTTCCCCTCAAGCCCCCTCTAAACCTCCCCCCCAATTACTTTCAATCTCTGCCCCCTGGTTGTTGACCCCTCTGCCAAGGGAAACAGGTCCATCCTATCCACTCTATCCAGGCCCCTCATAATGTTAACGACTTGGAAGAAGGGACCGAGTGTAATGTTGTCAAGTTGCTGACGATACAAAGATGGGAGGAAAAGCAATGTGTGAGGAGGACACAAAGAATCTGCAAAAGGACACAGACAGGCTCAGTGAGTGGGCAAAAATTTGTCAGATGGAGTATAATGTTGGAAAGTGTGAGGTCATGCACTTTGGCAGAAAAAAATCAAAGAACAAGTTATTATTTAAATGGAGAAAGATTGCAAAGTGCCGCAGTACAGCGGGACCTGGGGGTTACTTGTGCATGAAACACAAAAGGTTAGTATGCAGGTACAGCAAGTGATCAGGAAGGCCAATGGTATCTTGGCCTTTATTGCAAAGGGGACGGAGTATAAAAGCAGGGAAGTCTTGCTCCAGTTATACAGGGTATTGGTGAGGCCACACCTGGAGTACTGCGTGCAGTTTTGGTTTCATAGAAACATAGAAAATAGGTGCAGGAGTAGGCTATTCGGCCCTTCGAGCCTGCACCGCCATTCAATGTGTTCATGGCTGAACATGAAACTTCAGTACCCCATTCCTGCTTTCTCGCCATTGATCCCCCGAGTAGTAAGGACTTCATCTAACTCCCTTTTGAATATATTTAGTGAATTGGCCTCAACTACTTTCTGTGGTAGAGAATTCCACAGGTTCACCACTCTCTGGGTGAAGAAGTTTCTCCTCATCTCGGTCCTAAATGGTTTACCCCTTATCCTTAGACTGTGACCCCTGGTTCTGGACTTCCCCAACATTGAGAACATTCTTCCTGCATCTAACCTGTCCAAACCCGTCAGAATTTTAAACGTTTCTATGAGGTCCCCTCTCACTCTTCTGAACTCCAGTGAATACAAGCCCAGTTGATCCAGTCTTTCTTGATAGGTCAGTCCCACCATCCCGGGAATCAGTCTGGTGAATCTTCGCTGCACTCCGTCAATAGCAAGAATGTCCTTCCTCAAGTTAGGAGACCAAAACTGTACACAATACTCCAGGTGTGGCCTCACCAAGGCCCTGTACAACTGTAGTAACACCTCCCTGCCCCTATACTCAAATCCCCTCGCTATGAAGGCCAACATGCCATTTGCTTTCTTAACCGCCTGCTGTACCTGCATGCCAACCTTCAATGACTGATGTACCATGACACCCAGGTCTCGTTGCACCTTCCCTTTTCCTAATCTGTCACCATTCAGATAATATTCTGTGTCTCTGTTTTTACCACCAAAGTGGATAACCTCACATTTATCCACATTATACTTCATCTGCCATGCATTTTCCCACTCACCTAACCTATCCAAGTCACTCTGCAGCCTCATAGCATCCTCCTCGCAGCTCACACTGCCACCTAACTTAGTGTCATCCGCAAATTTGGAGATACTACATTTAATCCCCTCGTCTAAATCATTAATGTACAATGTAAACAGCTGGGGCTCCAGCACAGAACCTTGCGGTACCCCACTAGTCACTGCCTGCCATTCTGAAAAGTCCCCATTTACTCCTACTCTTTGCTTCCTGTCTGACAACCAGTTCTCAATCCACGTCAGCACACTACCCCCAATCCCATGTGCTTTAACTTTGCACATTAATCTCTTGTGTGGGACCTTGTCGAAAGCCTTCTGAAAGTCCAAATATACCACATCAACTGGTTCTCCCTTGTCCACTCTACTGGAAACATCCTCAAAAAATTCCAGAAGATTTGTCAAGCATGATTTCCCTTTCACAAATCCATGCTGACTTGGACCTATCATGTCACCATTTTCCAAATGCGCTGCTATGACATCCTTAATAATTGATTCCATCATTTTACCCACTACTGAGGTCAGGCTGACCGGTCTATAATTCCCTGCTTTCTCTCTCCCTCCTTTTTTAAAAAGTGGGGTTACATTGGCTACCCTCCACTCGATAGGAACTGATCCAGAGTCAATGGAATGTTGGAAAATGACTGTCAATGCATCCGCTATTTCCAAGGCCACCTCCTTAAGTACTCTGGGATGCAGTCCATCAGGCCCTGGGGATTTATCGGCCTTCAATCCCATCAATTTCCCCAACACAATTTCCCGACTAATAAGGATTTCCCTCAGTTCCTCCTCCTTACTCGACCCTCTGACCCCTTTTATATCGGAAGGTTGTTTGTGTCCTCCTTAGTGAATACTGAACCAAAGTACTTGTTCAATTGGTCTGCCATTTCTTTGTTCCCCGTTATGACTTCCCCTGATTCTGACTGCAGGGGACCTACGTTTGTCTTTACTAACCTTTTTCTCTTTACATACCTATAGAAACTTTTGCAATCCGCCTTAATGTTCCCTGCAAGCTTCTTCTCGTACTCCATTTGCCCTGCCCTAATCAAACCCTTTGTCCTCCTCTGCTGAGTTCTAAATTTCTCCCAGTCCCCAGGTTCGCTGCTATTTCTGGCCAATTTGTATGCCACTTCCTTTGCTTTAATACTATCCCTGATTTCCCTTGATAGCCACGGTTGAGCCACCTTCCCTTTTTTATTTTTACGCCAGACAGGAATGTACAATTGTTGTAATTCATCCATGCGGTCTCTAAATGTCTGCCATTGCCCATCCACAGTCAACCCCTTAAGTATCATTCGCCAATCTATCTTAGCCAATTCACGCCTCATAACTTCAAAGTTACCCTTCTTTAAGTTCTGGAGCATGGTCTCTGAATTAACTGTTTCATTCTCCATCCTAATGCAGAATTCCACCATATTATGGTCACTCTTCCCCAAGGGGCCTCGCACAATGAGATTGCTAATTAATCCTCTCTCATTACACAACACCCAGTCTAAGATGGCCTCCCCCCTAGTTGGTTCCTCGACATATTGGTCTAGAAAACCATCCCTTATGCACTCCAGGAAATCCTCCTCCACCGTATTGCTTCCAGTTTGGCTAGCCCAATCTATGTGCACATTAAAGTCACCCATTATAACTGCTGCACCTTTATTGCATGCACTCCTAATTTCCTGTTTGATGCCCTCCCCAACATCACTACTACTGTTTGGAGGTCTGTACACAACTCCCACCAACTTTCCATATTTACGAAAGGATATACTTGCTTTGGAGGCAGTTCACAGAAGGTTCACTCGGTTGATTCCGGGGATGAGGGGTTGACTTATGAGGAAAGGTTGAGTAGGTTGGGCCTCTACTCATTGGAGTTCAGAAGAATGAGAGGTGATCTTATCGGAACGTATAAGATTATGAGGGGGGCTTGACAAGGTGGATGTAGAGAGGATGTTTCCCCTGATGGGGGAGACTAGAACTAGGGGACATGGTCTTAGAATAAGGTGCCGCCCATTTAAAACTGAGATGAGGAGGAATTTTTTCTCTCAGCGGGTTGTAAATCTGTGGAATTCGCTGCCTCAGAGAGCTGTGGAAGCCGGGACATTGAATATATTTAAGACAGAGATAGACAGTTTCTTAACCGATAAGGGGATAAGGGGGCGGGCAGGGAAGTGGAGCCGAGTCCATGATCGGATCAGCCATGGTCGTATTAAATGGGGGAGCAGGCTCGAGGGGCTGAATGGCCGACTCCTGCTCCTATTCCTGATGTACTTCTGTTCTGGCTGTTCGGGTAACTACCTGTCCGTCGTAGGCCGCAATGCTCGCGGTGTTGATCACAACGCCCCTCTGACCGTCCGCGTTAGGCTCATTCTTTCCCATCTCGCCCGCCGCAATTCGGATCACGTTGAAGGTTCCCGCGATGTTCACCTGCCGGGATGGGGGGGGGGGGAAGAGAGAGAGAGAGAGAGAGAGAGAGAGAGAGAGTCCAGTCAGTGAAACCAATCTAATCCCATTCTCCCCTCACTCCCCCCCCTTTAATATCCCACCCAGTCTAATCCCACTCCCCCCTTTAATATCCCACCCAGTCTAATCCCACTCTCCCCCTCACTCCCCCCTTTAATATCCCACCCAGTCTAATCCCCCTCTCCCCCTCACTCTCCCCTTTAATATCCCACCCAGTCTAATCCCACTCTCCCCCCTTTAATAACCCACCCAGTCTAATCCCACTCTCCCTCTCACTCCCTGCACCCTTTAATATCCCACCAAGTCTAATCCCACTCTCCCCCTTTAATATCCCACCCAGTCTAATCCCACTCTCCCCTTTAATATCCCACCCAGTCTAATCCCACTCTCCCCTTTAATATCCCACCCAGTCTAATCCCACTCTCCCCCTTTAATATCCCACCCAGTCTAATCCCACTCTCCCCTTTAATATCCCACCCAGTCTAATCCCACTCTCCCCTTTAATATCCCACCCAGTCTAATCCCACTCTCCCCCTCACTCCCCCCTTTAATATCCCACCCAGTCTAATCCCCCTCTCCCCCTCACTCTCCCCTTTAATATCCCACCCAGTCTAATCCCACTCTCCCCCTCACTTCCCCCTTTAATAACCCACCCAGTCTAATCCCACTCTCCCTCTCACTCCCTGCACCCTTTAATATCCCACCAAGTCTAATCCCACTCTCCCCCTTTAATATCCCACCCAGTCTAATCTCACTCTCCCCCTCACTCCCCCCTTTAATATCCCACACAGTCTAATCCCACTCTCCCCTTTAATATCCCACCCAGTCTAATCCCCCTCTCCCCCTTTAATATCCCACCCAGTCTAATCCCCCTCTCCCCCTCACTCCCCCTTTAATATCCCACCCAGTCTAATCCCCCTCTCCCCCTCACTTCCCCTTTAATATCCCACACAGTCTAATCCCACTCTCCCCTTTAATATCCCACCCAGTCTAATCCCCCTCTCCCCCTTTAATATCCCACCCAGTCTAATCCCCCTCTCCCCCTCACTCCCCCTTTAATATCCCACCCAGTCTAATCCCACTCTCCCCCCTTTAATATCCCACCCAGTCTAATCCCACCCTGCCGATTGGTCAGTGCTTACGAGGATCACTCTCTGAAAGTCTTCGAGATTGTGCATGATCTCCTTCTTGAAGTTGTAGGTCTTGGCGGCCACTGCGATCCCAGCGCAGTTCACCGCGATGTCCAGGCGTCCAAACTTCTCCCTCGCCAGGGCTACAGCGCTCTTAACGTCCGACTCCGAGGTGACCTGAGGGGGAGAGAAGCAGGAGAATGAGGTCGAGATGCACTGTTGGAGGGGCGGTACTGAGGGAGCGCCGCACTGTCGGAGGGGCAGTACTGAGGGAGCGCCTCACTGTCGGAGGGGCAGTACTGAGGGAGCGCCTCACTGTCGGAGGGGCGGTACTGAGGGAGCCCCGCACTGTCGGAGGGGCGGTACGGAGGGAGCGCCGCACTGTCGGAGGGGCAGTACTGAGGGAGCCCCGCACTGTCGGAGGGGCAGTACTGAGGGAGCGCCTCACTGTCGGAGGGGCAGTACTGAGGGAGCACCGCACTGTCGGAGGGGCGGTACTGAGGGAGCGCCGCACTGTCCGAGGGGCGGTACGGAGGGAGCGCCGCACTGTCCGAGGGGCGGTACTGAGGAGCGCCGCACTGTCGGAACTGAGGAAGCGCCGCACTGTAGGAGGGGTGGTACTGAGGGAGCGCCGCACTGTCGGAGGGGCGGTACTGAGGGAGCGCCGCACTGTCGGAGGGGCGGTACTGAGGGAGTGCCGCACTGTCGGAGGGGCGGTACTGAGGGAGCGCCGCACTGTCGGAGGGGCGGTACTGAGGGAGCCCCGCACTGTCGGAGGGGCGGTACTGAGGGACCAAAACTGCACGCAGTACTCCAGGTGTGGCCTCACCAATACCCTGTATAACTGGAGCAAGACTTCCCTGCTTTTATACTCCATCCCCTTTGCAACAAAGGCCAAGATACCACTGGCCTTCCTGATCACTTGCTGTACCTGCACACTAACCTTTTGTGTTTCATGCACAAGTAACCCCCAGGTCCCGCTGTACTGCGGCACTTTGCAATCTTTCTCCATTTAAATAATAACTTGCTCTTTGATTTTTCCAACCAAATCTCACACTTTCCAACATTATACTCCATCTGCCAAATGTTTGCCCACTCACTGAGCCTGTCTCTATCCTTTTGCAGATTTTGTGTGTCCGCCTCACACGTTGCTCTCCCACCTATCTTTGTATAGTCAGCAAACTTGGCTGCATTACACTCCGTCCCTTCATCCAACTTATTACTATAGATTGTAAATAGTTGGGGCCCCAGCACCGATCCCTGTGGCACCCCACTATTGTCATTTGCCAATTGGAAAATGAACCATTTATCCCGACTTTCTGTTCGTTAGCCAATCCTCTACCCATGCTAATATATTACCCCCCAACCCCGTGAACTTTTATCTTGTGCGGTAACCTTTCATGTGGCACCTTGTCAAATGCCTTCTGGAAATCCAAATACACCACATCCACTGGTTCCCCCTTATCCACCCTGTCCGTTACATCCTCAAAGAACTCCAGCAAATTTGTCAAATGTGATTTCCCTTTCAGATAACCATGCTGAAAGGCCTCCTCCTGCTCCGACTTTCAGTCTGTACGACCAAGTAGCGCTGTTCTGCGCTCCCCCACACTCCGTGTCCTTACGTCGCTGGTGCGAAGGCACATCGCTCGCCCAGTGCCTTGGCCACACTGGCCCCGTCGGACGTGGGCAGGTCGAGGATCACGGCGCTGGCTCCTTGCTGCACCAGTCGCTCGGCTGTGGCCCGGCCCAGCCCCGAGGCCCCGCCGGTTACCAGGCCCACCAAACCCTGCCGGGGGGAGGGGGGGGGAAAAAAACACACAACACACATCAGGCACCGAGTGTTAACGTTTCATTCACAAAACCGCAGCGGGGCGATCGACCGAGGGAGGGAGGGAGGGGGGGGGGATTGGGGGTGTACCAACACCACGGGGACCGAGGGAGGGGGGGGATTGGGGGTGTACCAACACCACGGGGACCGAGGGAGGGGGGGGATTGGGGGTGTACCAACACCACGGGGACCGAGGGAGGGGGGGGGATTGGGGGTGTACCAACACCACGGGGACCGAGGGAGGGGGGGATTGGGGGTGTACCAACACCACGGGGACCGAGGGAGGGGGGGATTGGGGGTGTACCAACACCACGGGGACCGAGGGAGGGGGGGGGATTGGGGGTGTACCAACACCACGGGGACCGAGGGAGGGGGGGATTGGGGGCAACCCACTACGGGGACCGAGGGAGGGGGGGATTGGGGGTGTACCAACACCACGGGGACCGAGGGAGGGGGGGATTGGGGGTGTACCAACACCACGGGGACCAAGGGAGGGGGGAATTGGGGGCGACCCACTACGGGGACCGAGGGAGGGGGGGATTGGGGGTGTACCAACACCACGGGGACCGAGGGGGGGGGGGATTGGACCGCACCAACACCACGGGGACCGAGGGAGGGGGGGGATTGGGGGTGTACCAACACCACGGGGACCGAGGGAGGGGGGGATTGGGGGTGTACCAACACCACGGGGACCGAGGGAGGGGGGGATTGGGGGTGTACCAACACCACGGGGACCGAGGGAGGGGGGGATTGATTGGGGGCGACCCACTACGGGGACCGAGGGAGGGGGGGATTGGGGGTGTACCAACACCACGGGGACCGAGGGAGTGGGGGATTGGGGGTGTACCAACAACACGGGGATCGAGGGAGGGGGGGATTGGACCGTACCAACACCACGGGGACCGAGGGAGGGGGGGATTGGACCGTACCAACACCACGGGGACTGAGGGAGGGGGGGATTGGACCGCTCCAACACCACGGGGGCCGAGGGAGGGGGGGATTGGGGGTGACCCACCACGGGGACCGAGGGAGGGGGGGGATTGGACCATACCAACACCACGGGGGCCG
The DNA here is from genome assembly GCF_044704955.1 of Pristiophorus japonicus. Taxonomy (NCBI): domain Eukaryota; kingdom Metazoa; phylum Chordata; class Chondrichthyes; family Pristiophoridae; genus Pristiophorus; species Pristiophorus japonicus. The sequence continues at coordinate 4,248,209 of NC_092008.1, read as the reverse complement.
AGGGAGGGGGGGGATTGGGGGTGACCCACCACGGACCCCCGGGGGAGGGGGGGGATTGGACCGTACCAACACCACGGGGACCGAGGGAGGGGGGGATTGGACCGTACCAACACCACGGGGACCAAGGGAGGGGGGGATTGGACCTTACCAACACCACGGACCCCCGGGGGAGGGGGGGATTGGACCGTACCAACACCACGGGGACCAAGGGAGGGGGGGATTGGGGGTGACCCACCACGGACCCCCGGGGGAGGGGGAGGGGGGTTGGACTGTACCAACTCACTGTATTTAAGGGGAAGGGGAGAAGTTAAACCGAGAAAGGAAGGAATTCCTTCTGGAAGGTTCCCCGGGTGGGTGGGTGAGCTGCCCTTTGCCCCCTGACCCTGTGACCCCGGGATTTAGGGTCCCCCCCCCCCGGGGGTTCGCTTCTCACCGACACCGAGCGCACCGCCGCCATCTCCCTCTCTGCCCCGCCTCCCGCTCTCCGCCAATCACAGCGCTCCCCTCCTTCGCCCCCTTTCCCCATTACAGCCAATCAGGACCGTCCACCAATCGACCAGCCCCCCCCCCCCGCACTCCCAGACCCACGTGGACCCCCGGCCAGCCAATGGCACGACGCGGCCACCACCCCCCCACCCCACGCACCAATCAGACGGCAGCCGCCTGCAGCAGGACCAATCACAGCGCGGCGCTCCCTCCCCCCTGGCTTCCACCAATCAACGCGCCGCTCACCAGCTCTCCACCAATCACAGTGCGGCGCTCCCTCCCCCCCTGGCTTCCACCAATCAACGCTCCGCTCACCAGCTCTCCACCAATCACAGTGCGGCGCTCCCTCCCCCCTGGCTTCCACCAATCAGAGCGCCGCTCACCAGCTCTCCACCAATCACAGTGCGGCGCTCCCTCCCCCTGGCTTCCACCAATCAGAGCGCAGGGGGGATTGTTCAAGGGGAAAGGGGAGATTTATTTTCCACAATCTATAGATTTATATAAATGATATATTTGTGTTACATCAGCTATTTATTTATATAGATTATATAGACCTGAGATATATAGATGTAATTTATATAATATATTTATTTATATACATTATATATATCATATTTACATTTATTTTCCATATTTTTACTTATGGAGAAATTTAGAACTCAGCAGAGGAGGACAAAGGGTTTGATTAGGGTAGGGAAAATGGAGTACGAGAAGAAGCTTGCAGGGAACATTAAGGCGGATTGCAAAAGTTTCTATAGGTATGTAAAGAGAAAGAGGTTAGTAAAGACAAACGTAGGTCCCCTGCAGTCAGAATCAGGGAAAGTCATAACGGGGAACAAAGAAATGGCGGACCAATTGAACAAGTACTTTGGTTCGGTATTCACTGAGGAGGACACAAACAACCTTCCGGATATAAAAGGGGTCAGAGGGTCGAGTAAGGAGGAGGAACTGAGGGAAATCCTTATTAGCCGGGAAATTGTGTTGGGGAAATTGATGGGATTGAAGGCCGATAAATCCCCAGGGCCTGATGGACTGCATCCCAGAGTACTTAAGGAGGTGGCCTTGGAAATAGCGGATGCGTTGACAGTCATTTTCCAACATTCCATTGACTCTGGATCAGTTCCTATGGAGTGGAGGGTAGCCAATGTAACCCCACTTTTTAAAAAAGGAGGGAGAGAGAAAACAGGAATTATAGACCGGTCAGCCTGACCTCAGTAGTGGGTAAAATGATGGAATCAATTATTAAGGATGTCATAGCAGCGCATTTGGAAAGAGGTGACATGATAGGTCCAAGTCAGCATGGATTTGTGAAAGGGAAATCATGCTTGACAAATCTTCTGGAATTTTTTGAGGATGTTTCCAGTAGAGTGGACAAGGGAGAACCAGTTGATGTGGTATATTTGGACTTTCAGAAGGCGTTCGACAAGGTCCCACACAAGAGATTAATGTGCAAAGTTAGAGCACATGGGATTGGGGGTAGTGTACTGACATGGATTGAGAACTGGTTGTCAGACAGGAAGCAAAGAGTAGGAGTAAATGGGTACTTTTCAGAATGGCAGGCAGTGACTAGTGGGGTACCGCAAGGTTCTGTGCTGGGGCCCCAGCTGTTTACACTGTACATTAATGATTTAGATGAGGGGATTAAATGTAGTATCTCCAAATTTGCGGATGACACTAAGTTGGGTGGCAGTGTGAGCTGCGAGGAGGATGCTGTGAGGCTGCAGAGCGACTTGGATAGGTTAGGTGAGTGGGCAAATGCATGGCAGATGAAGTATGATGTGGATAAATGTGAGGTTATCCACTTTGGTGGTAAAAACAGAGAGACAGACTATTATCTGAATGGTGACAGATTAGGAAAAGGGGAGGTGCAAAGAGACCTGGGTGTCATGGTACATCAGTCATTGAAGGTTGGCATGCAGGTGCAGCAGGCGGTTAAGAAAGCAAATGGCATGTTGGCCTTCATAGCAAGGGGATTTGAGTACAGGGGCAGGGAGGTGTTGCTACAGTTGTACAGGGCATTGGTGAGGCCACACTTGGAGTATTGTGTACAGTTTTGGTCTCCTAACCTGAGGAAGGACATTCTTGCTATTGAGGGAGTGCAGCGAAGGTTCACCAGACTGATTCCCGGGATGGCGGGACTGACCTATCAAGAAAGACTGGATCAACTGGGCTTGTATTCACTGGAGTTCAGAAGAATGAGAGGGGATCTCATAGAAACATATAAAATTCTGACGGGGTTAGACAGGCTAGATGCAGGAAGAATGTTCCCAATGTTGGGGAAGTCCAGAACCAGGGGTCACAGTCTAAGGATAAGGGGTAAGCCATTTAGGACCGAGATGCGGAGGAACTTCTTCACCCAGAGAGTGGTGAACCTGTGGAATTCTCTACCACAGAAAGTTGTTGAGGCCAATTCACTAAATATATTCAAAAAGGAGTTAGATGAGGTCCTTACTGCTAGGGGGATCAAGGGGTATGGCGAGAAAGCAGGAATGGGGTACTGAAGTTGAATGTTCAGCCATGAACTCATTGAATGGCGGTGCAGGCTAGAAGGGCTGAATGGCCTACTCCTGCACCTATTTTCTATGTTTCTATGTTTCTATTATATAGGCATATAACATATAGATTTATTTTCTATAATATATTTATGTATATAGATTATATAGGCATATAACATATACATTTATTTTCAATAATATATTTATGTATATAGATTATATAGGCATATAACATATAGATTTATTTTCTATAATATATTTATGTATATAGATTATATAGACATATAACATATAGATTTATTTTCTATAATATATTTATGTATATAGATTATATAGACATATAACATATACATTTATTTTCTATAATATATTTATGTATATAGATTATATAGGCATATAACATATAGATTTATTTTCTATAATATATTTATGTATATAGATTATATAGGCATATAACATATACATTTATTTTCTATAATATATTTATGTATATAGATTATATAGGCATATAACATATAGATTTATTTTCTATAATATATTTATGTATATAGATTATATAGGCATATAACATATAGATTTATTTTCTATAATATATTTATGTATATAGATTATATAGACATATAACATATACATTTATTTTGTCGGAGTGGAGAAAATCAAAGTGAGAAGGTGAAGGAATTTTTTGTTGCTGAAAGTGGGGAGCGAGGGGGAACCAGTCCAGGGTCTGTGTAAGCGGGGAGCGTTAGCGGAGAATCGCGCCCCCGCCCCATCGCCAGCAGGCGACGTTGAGCGCCTGTGAGCGCGCTCCCGGGTTCGTAGAGCCCGTCGTACAGGGCGGCGCCGGCGGGGGGAGAGAGAGAGAGACAGACACAGAGTTCACGTTTCGGGTTGACGACCCTTCCGTCAGGACTGGCAAATGTTCGGGAAAGTACGGATTCTTGAGCAGTGCGGAAAGCGGAGGAGGGAAGGAATGAACAAAGGGGAAGGTCTGTGACAGGGTGGAAGGCAGGAGAGATTAGAGAAACAAAGGGGATGGTGGACCGAATTGAAATGGTAATGAGCGGAGTTAGGAAACGGTATTAAGAGCTAGCTGGTTTATCAGCAAAAGGTTTAACAATCACAGAACACATTACCGGTTCATCCAGCAAGCTCACAACCACCTGCCTCATCCCCCGAACCCAAATGGCCGGGGTTTTATTGAGTCTTGCGAACACCACGTAACTGGCAAAGCCCCTCCCAACTCAACAGCTCTACAACTATTTTAGATAGAACTTTAAAATCAAGTGCCCCCCTTTTTGTAATTGCACTAGAACCCACAAATTTCCAAATCAACTGGGAACTTTGCAGAATTAAGTTAAAATTCTGTTCCCGGTGCTGAGGGAGCGCCGCACTGCGCTGTCGGAGGGGCGGTACTGAGGGAGCGCCGCACTGCGCTGTCGGAGGGGCGGTACTGAGGGAGCGCCGCACTGTGCTGTCGGAGGGGCAGTACTGAGGGAGCGCCGCACTGCGCTGTCGGAGGGGCGGTACTGAGGGAGCGCCGCACTGCGCTGTCGGAGCGGCGGTACTGAGGGAGCGCCGCACTGCGCTGTCGGAGGGGCGGTACTGAGGGAGCGCCGCACTGCGCTGTCGGACGGGCGGTACTGAGGGAGCGCCGCACTGCGCTGTCGGAGGGGCGGTACTGAGGGAGCGCGTACTGCGCTGTCGGAGGGGCGGTACTGAGGGAGCGCGTACTGCGCTGTCAGAGGGGCGGTGCTGAGGGAGCGCCGCACTGCCGGAGGGGCGGTACTGAGGGAGAGCCACACTGTCGGAGGGGCGGTACTGAGGGAGTGCCGCACTGTCGGAGGGGCGGTACTGAGGGAGCGCCGCGCTGCCGGAGGGGCGGTACTGAGGGAGCGCCGCACTGCCGGAGGGGCGGTACTGAGGGAGCGCCGCACTGTCGGAGGGGCGGTACTGAGGGAGCGCCGCACTGCCGGAGGGGCGGTACTGAGGGAGCGCCGCACTGCCGGAGGGGCGGTACTGGGGGAGCACCGCACTGCCGGAGGGGCGGTACTGGGGGAGCGCCGCACTGCCGGAGGGGCGGTACTGAGGGAGTGCCGCACCGCCGGAGGGGCGGTACTGGGGGAGCACCGCACTGTCGGAGGGGCGGTACTGAGGGAGCCCCGCACTGTCACAGTTCCAGGTGGGAATACGACCCTGGTGCAGAATGAGCCATGTCACATATGGAACTGTAACAGCAGTGTGTTGATGCAAGGGGGCAGCGACTCACCACAGATCACAGAGCCTGGCTGTGCTGCCCATGTGAATTCAACACCAGCCGATGCAGCCGTACAGAGCTCCAAACCAGACAAGGTTATCAGAGCAACTTCCCCCCGAATCCCTTGCTTCTGTCTAATCTCAACCAGCCCTCCCACCCACCCACGTGCTGATTGATGCGAGGGGTCTGATCCACTGCCACTTGACCCAGTGACCAATCATCACGCCAGACGGTGAATCTCAGCGGGCTATTCGACAACAGGGGGCGGCACAATCATTCAGTAAAAATGACGGACGTGCATTTCGATAGCCCCTTTCACAACATCGGCATGTCCCAAAGCTTTTCACGGCCAATCAAGGACATTTTTTTCAAGTGCGCCCACTGTGGGAAACGCGGCAGCTGAATTTGAGCACAGCAAGCTGCCACAGACAGCAATGTGACGATGACCCAGATCGTGTGTGGAGGTCAGGAGGGGATGGGGGGGGGAACACAACTCTGTGGCTCAGTGGGTCCCACTCTCGCCTCCGAGTCAGAAGGTTGTGGGTTCGAGGCTCCACGGACTCGAGCACAAAAAATCTAGGCTGACTCTCCCAGTGCAGTACAGAGGGAGCACCGCATTGCGCTGTCGGAGGGGCAGTACTGAGGGAGCGCCGCACTGTCGGAGGGGCGGTACTGAGGGAGCGCCGCACTGTCGGAGGGGCGGTACTGAGGGAGCCCCGCACTGTCGGAGGGGCGGTACTGAGAGAGCGCCGCACTGTCGGAGGGGCGGTACTGAGGGAGTGCCGCACTGTCGGAGGGGCGGTACTGAGGGAGTGCCACACTGCCGGAGGGGCGGTACTGGGGGAGCACCGCACTGTCGGAGGGGCGGTACTGGGGGAGCACCGCACTGTCGGAGGGGCGGTACTGAGGGAGCCCCGCACTGTCACAGTTCCAGGTGGGAATACGACCCTGGTGCAGAATGAGCCATGTCACATATGGAACTGTAACAGCAGTGTGTTGATGCAAGGGGGCAGCGACTCACCACAGATCACAGAGCCTGGCTGTGCTGCCCATGTGAATTCAACACCAGCCGATGCAGCCGTACAGAGCTCCAAACCAGACAAGGTTATCAGAGCAACTTCCCCCCGAATCCCTTGCTTCTGTCTAATCTCAACCAGCCCTCCCACCCACCCACGTGCTGATTGATGCGAGGGGTCTGATCCACTGCCACTTGACCCAGTGACCAATCATCACGCCAGACGGTGAATCTCAGCGGGCTATTCGACAACAGGGGGCGGCACAATCATTCAGTAAAAATGACGGACGTGCATTTCGATAGCCCCTTTCACAACATCGGCATGTCCCAAAGCTTTTCACGGCCAATCAAGGACATTTTTTTCAAGTGCGCCCACTGTGGGAAACGCGGCAGCTGAATTTGAGCACAGCAAGCTGCCACAGACAGCAATGTGACGATGACCCAGATCGTGTGTGGAGGTCAGGAGGGGATGGGGGGGGGAACACAACTCTGTGGCTCAGTGGGTCCCACTCTCGCCTCCGAGTCAGAAGGTTGTGGGTTCGAGGCTCCACGGACTCGAGCACAAAAAATCTAGGCTGACTCTCCCAGTGCAGTACAGAGGGAGCACCGCATTGCGCTGTCGGAGGGGCAGTACTGAGGGAGCGCCGCACTGTCGGAGGGGCGGTACTGAGGGAGCGCCGCACTGTCGGAGGGGCGGTACTGAGGGAGCCCCGCACTGTCGGAGGGGCGGTACTGAGAGAGCGCCGCACTGTCGGAGGGGCGGTACTGAGGGAGTGCCGCACTGTCGGAGGGGCGGTACTGAGGGAGTGCCACACTGCCGGAGGGGCGGTACTGGGGGAGCACCGCACTGTCGGAGGGGCGGTACTGGGGGAGCACCGCACTGTCGGAGGGGCGGTACTGAGGGAGTGCCACACTGCCGGAGGGGCGGTACTGGGGGAGCACCGCACTGTCGGAGGGGCGGTACTGAGGGAGTGCCACACTGTCGGAGGGGCGGTACTGAGGGAGCGCCGCACTGTCGGAGGGGCGGTACTGAGGGAGTGCCACACTGTCGGAGGGACAGTACTGAGGGAGCGCTGCACTGTCGGAGGGGCAGTACTGAGGGAGCGCCGCACTGTCGGAGGGGCGGTACTGAGGGAGCGCCGCACTGTCGGAGGGGCGGTACTGAGAGAGCGCCGCACTGTCGGAGGGGCGGTACTGAGGGAGTGCCGCACTGTCGGAGGGGCGGTACTGAGGGAGCGCCGCACTGTCGGAGGGGCGGTACTGAGGGAGTGCCACACTGTCGGAGGGACAGTACTGAGGGAGCGCCGCACTGTCAGAGGGGCGGTACTGAGGGAGCGCTGCGCTGTCATTAATTCTTTCTCTGTCTCTGTCTCTCTCTCTCTCTCTCTCTTTCTACCCTCCTCTCTTTTCCTGCCTTCCTTGTCTCTGACCTGGGAGCCTGGGGCCAAACCCGAGGAAAATAGCAGATGGGCGGAGGGACAGAATGTCCTGGGTGGCCCCGGACGGAGTCCGGTGGTTGCTGTAACCGCAGATGCCGACACGCTGTTTGCTCGCTGGATTGTGCAAAATGGGAGACTCGTAAATCATTCAGCAGTACACTCACACCGCGGGGTGGGGGGGTCCGTGGTGGGCGGCCGTGGGGGGAGAGATTGCGTCTGTCCTCACAATAAAATCAGTTGGCAAACAATCCCCCCATTGTCTCACTCCTTACACAATTGGCAGAGATATTCATCTCTGCCACAAAGCTGCTTTTTCTGTTGTTTAAGATTGCTGGACAATGTACCTGAGGTCTGGCAATCTCGGATTACCAAAGATTTGGCTCATATCTCAATCCATTGTGTGTAGTTAACCGTTTCGGAGCTGCCCTCCTCCCGAGTGAACCCCCTCCCAGGGCAGGTAAAGGGGGTTAGATACAGAGTAAAGCTCCCTCTACACTGTCCCATCAAACACTCCCAGGGCAGGTACAGGGGGTTAGATACAGAGTAAAGCTCCCTCTACACTGTCCCATCAAACACTTCCAGGGCAGGTACAGGGGATTAGATACAGAGTAAAGCTCCCTCTACACTGTCCTATCAAACAATCCCAGGGCAGGTACACGGGGTTAGATACAGAGTAAAGCTCCCTCTACACTGTCTCCATCAAACACTCCCAGGGCAGGTACAGGGGGTTAGATACAGAGTAAAGCTCCCTCTACACTGTCCAATCAAACACTCCCAGGGCAGGTACAGGGGGTTAGATACAGAGTAAAGCTCCCTCTACACTGTCCCATCAAACATTCCCAGGGCAGGTACAGGGAGTTAGATACAGAGTAAAGCTCCCTCTACACTGTCCCCATCAAACATTCCCAGGGCAGGTACAGGGGGTTAGATACAGAGTAAAGCTCCCTCTACACTGTCCCCATCAAACACTCCCAGGGCAGGTACAGGGGGTTAGATACAGAGTAAAGCTCCCTCTACACTGTCCCATCAAACACTCCCGTCATCTCTGTTTTAGTGATGTTGGTCGCGGGATAAATATTGGCCCCAGGACACCGGGGAGAACTCCCCCTGCTCTTCTTCCAATAGTGGCCCCGGGATCTTTTACATCCGCCCGAGAGGGCAGACGGGGCCTCGGTTTAACGTCTCATCCAAAATACCGCCCCTCCGACAGCGCAGTGCGGCGCTCCCTCAGTACCGCCCCTCCGACAGCGCAGTGCGGCGCTCCCTCAGTACCGCCCCTCCGACAGCGCAGTGCTGCGCTCCCTCAGTACCGCCCCTCCGACAGCGCAGTGCGGCACTCCCTCAGTACCGCCCCTCCGACAGCGCAGTGCGGCACTCCCTCAGTACCGCCCCTCCGACAGCGCAGTGCGGCACTCCCTCAGTACCGTCTTGTATCACGGGGGCTTGAACCCACGACCTTATGACTCGGAGGCGAGCGTGGGACCCACAGCCAGCTCCTGGAATTCTCCGATGTGGCTCATTTGTCGGCTAACGATGATTGTGTTCCTGCCCAAGGACACGGTACACGTTCCCGCCCAGCTCTCGACTGCTGAGTGCTGGTTACTGTATATCTGCTGTCAGCCCTGAGGAATGTTGGAGAGAGTCTTGTGTTTACACGGAGCCAACAACTTGCCTCTGCCCATCACCGTTCCTGTACCCGCTCGGTAAATAGGCAAAACTGATTTCCCGCCCATCGCACAATGAATCGGAGAAGTTTACAGCGCGGGAAGGAGGCCATTCGGCCCATCGTGTCCGCGTTGTGCCGGCCGACCAAGAGCCATCCCGGCCTAATCCCACTTTCCCGCTCTGGGTCCGTAGCCCTGTGGGTTACAGCACTTCGAGCGCACGTCCAAATGTGGTGAGGGTTTCTGCCTCTACCACCCTTTCAGGCAGCGAGTTCCCCCCCAGACCCCCACCACCCTCTGGGTGAAGACATTTCCCCTCAAATCCCCTCAAAACCTCCCCCCCAATTACTTTCAATCTCTGCCCCCTGGTTGTTGACCCCTCTGCCAAGGGAAACAGGTCCATCCTATCCACTCTGTCCAGGCCCCTCACACCTCAATTAAATCTCCCCTCAGCCTCCTCTGTTCCACAGGAACAGGAGGAGGCCCATTCAGCCCCTCGAGCCTGTTACATTAGGGACAGGAGGAGGCCCATTCAGCCCCTCGAGCCTGTTACATTAGGAACAGGAGGAGGCCCATTCAGCCCCTCGAGCCTGTTACATTAGGGACAGGAGGAGGCCGTTCAGCCCCTCGAGCCTGTTACATTAGGGACAGGAGGAGGCCGTTCAGCCCCTCGAGCCTGTTACATTAGGGACAGGAGGAGGCCGTTCAGCCCCTCGAGCCTGTTACATTAGGGACAGGAGGAGGCCGTTCAGCCCCTCGAGCCTGTTACATTAGGGACAGGAGGAGGCCCATTCAGCCCCTCGAGCCTGTTACATTAGGGACAGGAGGAGGCCGTTCAGCCCCTCGAGCCTGTTACATTAGGGACAGGAGGAGGCCGTTCAGCCCCTCGAGCCTGTTACATTAGGGACAGGAGGAGGCCGTTCAGCCCCTCGAGCCTGTTACATTAGGAGCAGGAGGAGGCCGTTCAGCACCTCGAGTCTGTTACATTAGGGACAGGAGGAGGCCGTTCAGCCCCTCGAGCCTGTTACATTAGGGACAGGAGGAGGCCGTTCAGCCCCTCGAGCCTGTTACATTAGGGACAGGAGGAGGCCGTTCAGCCCCTCGAGCCTGTTACATTAGGGACAGGAGGAGGCCGTTCAGCCCCTCGAGTCTGTTACATTAGGGACAGGAGGAGGCTGTTCAGCCCCTCGAGCCTGTTACATTAGGGACAGGAGGAGGCCGTTCCTGTTCTGCCATTCCTTCATCTTAGGCAGTCCCTCGGAATCGAGGAAGACTTGCTTCCACTCTTAGCATGAGTCCTTGGGTGGCTGAACAGTCCAATACGGGAGCCACAGTCCCTGTCGCAGGTGGGACAGACAGTGGTTGAGGGAAGGGGAGGGTGGGACTGGTTTGCCGCACGCTCCTTCCGCTGCCTGCGCTTGGTTTCTGCACGCTCTCGGCGACGAGACTCGAGGTGCTCAGCGCCCTCCCGGATGCACTTCCTCCACTTAGGGCGGACTGGTCTTTGGGCCCAGGGACTCCCAGGTGTCGGTGGGGGATGTTGCACTTTATCAGGGAGGCTTTGAGGGTGGTCCCTTGTAACGTTCCCTCTGCCCACCTTTGGCTCGCTTGAAACATCCTCTCTGCATCTCCCCTGTCCAGCCCCCCTCAGAATCTGATACGTTTCAATAAGATCACCTCTCATTCTTCGAAACTCCAATGAGTACAGGGACCTCTGGTTGCCAGGGAGACAGGCAATAATCTCCCTCGTTACCCACCCCTGCTCTCCTTCGAACGGTGGGCAGGGGGACGACAGTCCGAGGGAAAGAAATACATATTGAGGGCCGAGGAAGATTAGTCAGACGAGTTTTGCGGAGGGGTTGGGGGTTGCACAGGCACCAGGGGAACAACAAGAGAAATATTGTCCCGCTCCAATGTGCTGCTGGCACGTGATTTCTCTGAGGCCTGTACCCCTCGTAGCCTCCTGTCCAGACTTGTTTTCAACAAGAGAATAGCGAAATTAAACGGAAATTCATTTCGTTCCTCGCGGCGCTCCCTCAGTACCGCCCCTCCGACAGTGCGGCACTCCCTCAGTACCGCCCCTCCGACAGTGCGGCTCTCCCTCAGTACTGCCCCTCCGACAGTGCAGCTCTACCTCAGTACCGCCCCTCCGACAGTGCGGCACTCCCTCAGTACCGCCCCGCAGACAGTGCGGCGCTCCCTCAGTACCGCCCCTCCGACAGTGCGGGGCTCCCTCAGTACCGCCCCTCCGACAGTGCGGCGCTCCCTCAGTACCGCCCCTCCGACAGTGCGGCGCTCCCTCAGTACCGCCCCTCCGACAGTGCGGCGCTCCCTCAGTACCGCCCCTCCGACAGTGCGGCGCTCCCTCAGTACCGCCCCTCCGACAGTGCGGCGCTCCCTCAGTACCGCCCCTCCGACAGTGCGGCACTCCCTCAGTACCGCCCCTCCGACAGTGCGGCGCTCCCTCAGTACTGCCCCTCCGACAGTGCGGGGCTCCCTCAGTACTGCCCCTCCGACAGTGCGGCTCTTCCTCAGTACTGCCCCTCCGACAGTGCGGGGCTCCCTCAGTACCGCCCCTCCGACAGTGCGGCTCTTCCTCAGTACTGCCCCTCCGACAGTGCGGGGCTCCCTCAGTACCGCCCCTCCGACAGTGCGGCTCTCCCTCAGTACTGCCCCTCCGACAGTGCGGGGCTCCCTCAGTACCGCCCCTCCAACAGTGCGGCGCTCCCTCAGTACTGCCCCTCCGACAGTGCGGTGCTCCCTCAGTACTGCACGGGGAGTGTCGGACTGGATTTTGTGATCACGTCTGACTCGGAGGCAGGTGTGCTACGCACGGAGTCACAGCCGACACCTGGAGAGAGCCTGGTCTGGTTACTGATGTGGGTCAGTGCTCTAATGCTGAACGTGTTCCTGCCCCAGGACTCCACGGATGTTTGCTGTTCGTTCCAGTTTGCTGCCAGTTACTGTGTAGCGTTATCTCACTCGGTGAAATCATCCCTCTGGAATGTACAAGAAATACCATGGGATCTTTTACATCCTCCCGACAGAGCAAACAAGGCCTCGGTGTGTCTCATCCAGAAAGACGGCCCCTCCGACAGTATGGCACTCCCTCATTACTGCCCCTCCGACAGTGCGGCGCTCCCTCAGTACCGCCCCTCCCACAGTGCGGCGCTCCCTCAGTACCGCCCCTCCCACAGTGCGGCGCTCCCTCAGTACCGCCCCTCCCACAGTGCGGCGCTCCCTCAGTACCGCCCCTCCGACAGTGCGGTGCTCCCTCAGTACTGCCCCTCCGACAGTGCGGCGCTCCCTCAGTACTGTCCCTCCGACAGCACAGTGCGGTGCTCCCTCAGTACCGCCCCTCCGACAGTGCGGCGCTCCCTCAGTACCGCCCCTCCGACAGCGCAGTGCGGTGCTCCCTCAGTACTGCCCCTCCGACAGTGCGGTGCTCCCTCAGTACCGCCCCTCCGACAGCGCAGTGCGGCGCTCCCTCAGTACCGCCCCTCCGACAGCGCAGTGCGGCGCTCCCTCAGTACCGCCCCTCCGACAGTGCGGTGCTCCCTCAGTACTGCCCCTCCGACAGTGCGGTGCTCCCTCAGTACCGCCCCTCCGACAGTGCGGCGCTCCCTCAGTACCGCCCCTCCGACAGCGCAGTGCGGCGCTCCCTCAGTACCGCCCCTCCGACAGCGCAGTGCGGCGCTCCCTCAGTACTGGAAGTGTCGGGCATAGACTTTTGTGCTCGAGTCCCTGGAGTGTGACTCGAACCCACAACCTTCTGACTCCGAGGCGAGTGTGTTGACCATTGAGCCACTGCTGGCACAGCAGAGAGCGGGACAGAGGGTCAGACGCAAAACACAAGCGTAATTTAAAAATCATTTATTATAAAAATATATTGACTTTCAAACTCCAGAAATGGAATGGACGTTGAACACTAACACGCGCTCCGTGACAGGAATATAAAACACACCCACACACAGGTAGATGTACAGACATTTCATGCACAATTGTAATATTTCACACTCCCGAGCTCACCTGGGCAGGTGTAGCAGGAACAAACCCAGAAGTCGACATCACCCAGCACAGAGAGTTTCGCCTGATTGTAGCCCTTTTCACCATTCCCTCCACCACCTGCAACACTCACTCCCTCCACCACCTCCAACACTCACTCCCTCCACCACCTCCAACACTCACTCCCTCCACCACCTCCAACACTCACTCCCTCCACCACCGGCGCACCGTGGCTGCAGTGTGCCCACAAGATGCACCGCGGCAACTGGCCAAGGCTTCTTCGGCAGCACCTCCCGAACCCGCGACCTCTACCCGCCTAGAAGGTCAAGGGCAGCAGGTCCATGGGAACACCACCCCCTCCACGTTCCCCTCCCAGTCACACACCATCCCTCGACTTGGGAAATATATCGGCCGTTCCTCCATCGTCGCTGGGTCCCAATCCTGGAACTCCCTCCCTAACAGCACTGTGGGAGCACCTTCACCACACGGACTGCAGCGGTTCAAGAAGGGGGCTCACCACCTCCTTCTCCAGGGGCAATTAGGGACAAGAACACAAGAAATAGGAACAGGAGGAGGCCGTTCAGCCCCTCGAGCCTGTTACATTAGGAACAGGAGGAGGCCGTTCAGCCCCTCGAGCCTGTTACATTAGGGACAGGAGGAGGCCGTTCAGCCCCTCGAGCCTGTTACATTAGGAACAGGAGGAGGCCGTTCAGCCCCTCGAGCCTGTTACATTAGGAACAGGAGGAGGCCGTTCAGCCCCTCGAGCCTGTTACATTAGGGACAGGAGGAGGCCGTTCAGCCCCTCGAGCCTGTTACATTAGGGACAGGAGGAGGCCGTTCAGCCCCTCGAGTCTGTTACATTAGAAACAGGAGGCCATTCAGCCCCTCGAGCCTGTTACATTAGGGACAGGAGGAGGCCGTTCAGCCCCTCGATCCCGTTGCACTGTTTAATCAGATTGCAACTGATCAGTATCTCCAAGGCCGTGCACCATGGCTCCATCTCCCTCGATACGCTCATCGAACAAACATCTCTCAATCTCGGTCGCCAACTGACTCCCAACATCCACACTGAGCCAAGGCGACTTCCAGATTCCCTCGGCCCTTTCCTGATATCACCCCTCAACGGCCTGGCTCCAATTTTACTCTGTATCTAAACCCCGTGCTGTACCTGCCCTGGGAGTGTTTGATGGGACAGTGTAGAGGGAGCTTTACTCTGTATCTAACCCCGTGCTGTACCTGCCCTGGGAGTGTTTGATGGGACAGTGTAGAGGGAGCTTAACTCTGTATCTAACCCCCTGTACCTGCCCTGGGAGTGTTTGATGGGACAGTGTAGAGGGAACTTTACTCTGTATCTAACCCCGTGCTGTACCTGCCCTGGGAGTGTTTGATGGGACAGTGTAGAGGGAGCTTTACTCTGTATCTAACCCCCTGTACCTGCCCTGGGAGTGTTTGATGGGACAGTGTAGAGGGAACTTTACTCTGTATCTAACCCCCTGTACCTGCCCTGGGAGTGTTTGATGGGACAGTGTAGAGGGAGCTTAACTCTGTATCTAACCCCCTGTACCTGCCCTGGGAGTGTTTGATGGGACAGTGTAGAGGGAGCTTTACTCTGTATCTAACCCCGTGCTGTACCTGCCCTGGGAGTGTTTGATGGGACAGTGTAGAGGGAGCTTTACTCTGTATCTAACCCCGTGCTGTACCTGCCCTGGGAGTGTTTGATGGGACAGTGTAGAGGGAGCTTTACTCTGTATCTAACCCCCTGTACCTGCCCTGGGAGTGTTTGATGGGACAGTGTAGAGGGAGCTTTACTCTGTATCTAACCCCCTGTACCTGCCCTGGGAGTGTTTGATGGGGACTGAGCAATCAAGGGAGATATAAGTATTGGGAATTCCAGTCAATAATTCGAGATTGTATCGTTTCGAGAACTTTGAAGTGACCACATATGTTCCAGATTCTAAAACAAATTAATCTATGATAATGGTGGCTGTAGTGACGTTTTCAATATCCGGTGGGAGAGAAATTGAGGGGATACATCACGAGGAACTGAGTTGTAAAATAAGTTACTGGGAAAGTATTTCAAACTGTTCGTGTTAGTGGAGTGAAGAGAGGGTTACGTATGTTTCTTAGGGATTGAGAGATAGAAAGACTTGCATTTATATAGCGCCTTTCACCACCTCCGTCCATCCCAAAGCGCCTCACAGCCAATGAAGTACTTTTTAAAAAGTGCGCTCACTGTTGCATTGTGGGAAACGCCAATTTGCGCACAGCAAGCTCCCACACACAGCGATGTGATAATGACCCGGATCGTCTGTTTTAGTGATGTTGGTCGAGGGATAAATATTGGCCCCAGGACACCGGGGAGAACTCCCCCTGCTCTTCTTCCAATAGTGGCCCCGGGATCTTTTACATCCACCCGAGAGGGCAGACGGGGCCTCGGTTTAACGTCTCGTTCGAAAGAGAGTCCCTCCGACAGTGCAGCACTCCCTCAGTACTGCCCCTCCGACAGTGCGGCGCTCCCTCAGTACCGCCCCTCCGACAGCGCGGGGCTCCCTCAGTACCGCCCCTCCGACAGTGCGGCACTCCCTCAGTACCGCCCCTCCGACAGTGCGGCACTCCCTCAGTACTGCCCCTCCGACAGTGCGGCACTCCCTCAGTACCGCCCCTCCGACAGCGCGGCGCTCCCTCAGTACTGCCCCTCCGACAGTGCGGCACTCCCTCAGTACCGCCCCTCCGACAGTGCGACACTCCCTCAGTACTGCCCCTCCGACAGTACGGCACTCCCTCAGTACTGCCCCTCCGACAGTGCGGCGCTCCCTCAGTACTGCCCCTCCGACAGTGCGGCACTCCCTCAGTATCGCCCCTCCGACAGTGCGACACTCCCTCAGTACTGCCCCTCCGACAGTGCGGCACTCCCTCAGTACCGCCCCTCCGACAGTGCGACACTCCCTCAGTACTGCCCCTCCGACAGTGCGGCACTCCCTCAGTACCGCCCCTCCGACAGTGCGGCGCTCCCTCAGTACTGGCACCGGGGAAGGGGAGGGCCTGGATTATGGGGCTCGGATCTCTGGAGCGGGGGCTCGAACCCACGACCTTCTGACTCGGGCGAGAGTGCGACCCGCTGAGCCACAGCTGACACTGCTAGGGTGAGGCGCTGTACGTGAGGAGGCCCAGCAGGGCTATGGAGCAAGAGCTGGGGGGCGTGGGGCTGCTGGGATCGCTGTTTTCACAGAGCCGGCACAGGAACGATGGGCCGAATGGCATTCTATGCTACGAGGGCGCCCCCTAATGGCAAGGCATGTTTGTGCACCTGAACCTCAGCCCCAGAGCCAAACTCGGTCTCCATAGAAACATAGAAAATAGGTGCAGGAGTAGGCCATTCGGCCCTTCGAGCCTGCACCACCATTCAATAAGATCATGGCTGATCATTCACCTCAGTACCCCATTCCTGCTTTCTCTCCACACCCCTTGATCCCTTTAGCCGTAAGGGCCACATCTAACTCCCTCTTGAATATATCTAACGAATTGGCCTCAACAACTTTCTGTGGTAGAGAATTCCACAGGTTCACAATTCTCTGAGTGAAGAAGTTTCTCCTCATCTCGGTCCTAAATGGCTTACCCCTTATCCTTAGACTGTGACCCCTGGTTCTGGACTTCCCCAACATCAGGAACATTCTTCCTGCATCTAATCTGTCCAGTCCCGTCAGCATTTTATATGTTTCTATGAGGTCTCCTCTCATCCTTCTAAACTCCAGTGAATATAAGCCCAGTCGATCCAGTCTTTCTTCATATGTCAGTCCTGCCATCCCAGGAATCAGTCTGGTGAACCTTCGCTGCACTCCCTCAATAGCAAGAACGTCCTTCCTCAGATAGAACTTTGATAGGTCACCTGATCACGTCCGTGAGCAAAGAGTTTAACAAAACATGAAAGAGCAGAAATGGGTGGGAGTTCGGTTCTAGGGACATAAAGCTCTTGTCAGATCGTATCTGGAGTAACAGCGTTCAGTTACATCAGAAACAGGAGCAGGAGTCGGCCATTCGGCCCCTCGAACCTGCTCCGCCATTTAATACCATCGCAGCTGATCCGATCATGGACTCAGCTCCACTTCCCCGCCCGCCCCTTCACTCCCTTATCGCTCAAAAGTCTGTCTATCTCCACCTTAAATATATTCAATGACCCAGCCCCCCACAGCTCTCTGGGGCAGAGAATTCCACAGATTCACCAGAAGAAATTCCTCATCTCCGTCTTAAATGGGCGACCCCTTACTCTGAGGCTATGCCCCCTAGTTCTAGATTCCCCCACGAGGGGGAAATATCCTCTCTGCATCTACCCTGTCCAGCCCCTTCAGAATCTCCTCCTGTCCCTAATGTAACAGGCTCGAGGGGCTGAACGGCCTCCTCCTGTCCCTAATGTAACAGGCTCGAGGGGCTGAACGGCCTCCTCCTGTCCCTAATGTAACAGGCTCGAGGGGCTGAATGGCCTCCTCCTGTTCCTAATGTAACAGGCTCGAGGGGCTGAACGGCCTCCTCCTGTTCCTAATCTAACAGGCTCGAGGGGCTGAACGGCCTCCTCCTGTCCCTAATGTAACAGGCTCGAGGGGCTGAACGGCCTCCTCCTGTTCCTAATGTAACAGGCTCGAGGGGCTGAACGGCCTCCTCCTGTCCCTAATGTAACAGGCTCGAGGGGCTGAATGGCCTCCTCCTGTCCCTAATGTAACAGGCTCGAGGGGCTGAACGGCCTCCTCCTGTTCCTAATGTAACAGGCTCGAGGGGCTGAACGGCCTCCTCCTGTTCCTAATGTAACAGGCTCGAGGGGCTGAACGGCCTCCTCCTGTTCCTAATGTAACAGGCTCGAGGGGCTGAACGGCCTCCTCCTGTTCCCTAATGTAACAGGCTCGAGGGGCTGAACGGCCTCCTCCTGTCCCTAATGTAACAGGCTCGAGGGGCTGAACGGCCTCCTCCTGTCCCTAATGTAACAGGCTCGAGGGGCTGAACGGCCTCCTCCTGTTCCTAATGTAACAGGCTCGAGGGGCTGAACGGCCCCCTCCTGTCCCTAATGTAACCGGCTCGAGGGGCTGAACGGCCCCCTCCTCTTCCTATGTTCCGAGGAGACGGAGGACGCCGTCTCCCCCAACGATCCACGGGGGCAAGATCGGGCTTTACCACGACGCCTCTCCAAGTCGAATAGCCGGACGGCGGATGACGCCAGGGGCCGGGAGTTGCTCGGGTGTGGTGAGGGAGGCTCCCGTGGACTGCCACCATGATCCGGGGGGAAGGGTTTGGTGCCTTCGGGTGAGGAGGGGGTGGGGGGAACTGTGTGGTGGGAGAACGATGAGAACGCGGGAGAACAAAGAAACAGAGAGAAACATTTTTTTGTTTCCTTAAAAGAAAAAGCCTTCAATGATTCCACGGCATCCAGAACCGGCCTTTGTTCAGTCGGGAGCCAAGTTATATACTAACGAGGGGTTGATAATTAACAGCACTGCCTTTGTTGCCGACAGGGCGATTGTCAGGGGGCGGGTAGAGAGGACGTTCGGTGTGGGTTGTGAGTTGATCAGGCGATACGGGCATTAAACACCGAAACTCTGCCCCCTCGCAGGTTTCAGCCGGCTCCCTGTGTTTTGTGCGTAGCTGAGGGTGTGATTCAGAGCAGAGTAGGATTACCCAATAACCAATGGGTCCCAGTACTTACATCGAAACATAGAAAAAGTTACAGGAGACGGCCATTCGGCCCTTCGAGCCTGCACCACCATTCAATATGATCATAGCTGATCATGCAACTTCAGTATCCCACTCCTGCTTTCTCTCCATACCCCCTGATCCCTTTAGCAGTAAGGGCCACATCTAACTCCCTTTTGAATGTATCTAACGAACTGGCCTCAACAACTTTCTGTGGTGGAGAATTCCACAGGTTCGCAACTCTCTGGGTGAAGAAGTTTCTCCTCATCTCGGTCCTAAATGGCTTACCCCTTATCCTTAGACTGTGTCCCCTGGTTCTGGACTTCCCCAACATCGGGAACATTCTACCCTCATCTAACCTGTCCAATCCCGTCAGAATTTTATATGTTTCTATGAGATTCTCTCTTATTTTTCTAAACTCCACTGAATATAAGCCTAGTCGATCCAGTCTTTCTTCATATGTCAGTCCAGCCATCCCGGGAATCAGTCTGGTGAACCTTCGCTGCACTCCCTCAATAGCAAGAACGTCCTTCCTCAGATTAGGAGACCAAAACTGAACACAATATTCAAGGTGTGGCCTCACCAAGGCCCTGTACAGCTGCAGTAAGACCTCCCTGCTCCTATACTCAAATCCCCGAACTATGAAGGCCAACATACCATTTGCCTTCTTCACCGCCTGCTGTACCTGCATGCCAACTTTCAGTGACTGATGTACCATGACACCCAGGTCTCGTTGCACCTCCCCTTTTCCTAATCTGTCACCATTCAGATAATATTCTGCCTTCCTGTTTATCCAAAGTGGATAACCTCACATTTATCCACATTATACTGCATCTGCCATGCATTTGCCCACTCACCTAACCTGTCCAAGTCACCCTGCAGCCTCTTAGCGTCCTCCTCACAGCTCACACCGCCACCCAGCTTAGTGTCATCTGCAAACTTGGAGATATTACACCCAATTCCTTCATCCAAATCATTAATGTATATTGTAAACAGCTGGGTTCCCAGCACTGAACCTTGCGGTACCCCACTAGTCACTGCCTGCCATTCTGAAAAGGACCCGTTTATTCCCACTCTTTGCACAATCTCACCGCACAGGAGGATCCCATCGGGCCCGTCGAGCCCCGTGCTGTGCCGACTCTGTGACCGAGCGACCCCAATCAGTCCCACACTCCCCCCCCCCCTGCCCTTTCCCCACAGCCCCGGCATATTTCCCCTTCCAGTATTTATCCAATTCCCGGTTTGAAAGTTGCTATTGAATCTGCTCGCACCGAGCTTTCAGGCAGCGCGTTCCCGATCACAACAACTCGCTGCGTAAACACGTTCTCCCCCCATCTCCCCCTCGGGTTCCATCGCCGATTATCGTCAATCTGTGTCCCTCTGGTTACCCGCTCTCCTGCCCCCCCCCGGGGAACAGCTTCTCCCGATCGACTCGATCAAAACCCTTCGCTAGTTTGAACGCCTCTATCAAATCTCCCCTTAACCTGCTCTGCTCCAAGGAGAACAACACTAGCTTCTCCAGTCTCTCCCCGTCACTGAGGTCCCCCCGGCTCGGTGTCCTGGGGCCAATATTTATCCCTCAATCAACATCACCAAAACAGACGATCTGTGTCATTATCACATTGCTGTGTGTGGGAGCTTGCTGTGCGCAAATTGGCTGCCGCGTTTCGTACAGTGTCCGCTGTGGCTGATTGGGCAGCACTTTCGCCTCTGAGTCATAAGGTTGTGGGTTCGAGTCCCACTCCACGGACTCTAGGCTGACACCCTCAGTACTGAGGGAGCGCTGCACTGCGCTGTCGGAGGGGCGGTACTGAGGGAGCGCTGCACTGCGCTGTCGGAGGGGCGGTACTGAGGGAGCGCCGTACTGTCGGAGGGGCGGTACTGAGGGAGCGCCGCACTGTCGGAGGGGCGGTACTGAGGGAGCGCCGCACGGTCGGAGGGGCGGTACTGAGGGAGCGCCGCACTGTCGGAGGGGCGGTACTGAGGGAGTGCCGCACTGTCGGAGGGGCGGTACTGAGGGAGCGCCGCACTGTCGGAGGGGCGGTACTGAGGGAGCGCCGCACTGTCGGAGGGGTGGTACTGAGGGAGCGCCGCACGGTCGGAGGGGCGGTACTGAGGGAGCACCGCACTGTCGGAGGGGCGGTACTGAGGGAGTGCCGCACTGCCGGAGGTGCCGTCTTTCGGATGAGACATTAAACCGAGGCCCCGTCTGCCCTCTCGGGCGGATGTAAAAGATCCCGGGGCCACTATTGGAAGAAGAGCAGGGGGAGTTCTCCCCGGTGTCCTGGGGCCAATATTTATCCCTCGACCAACATCACTAAAACAGACGATCCGGGTCATTATCACATCGCTGTGTGTGGGAGCTTGCTGTGCGCTAATTGGCGTTTCCCATGTTACAAATATTTTTGTAAAACTTTTAAATCAAGTGCCCTTTTTTTTAACAGGTTTACAACCATTTTAGTTGAAACCATCAATCAAGTGGCCCCATTATTAACAGCGGGCATTAAAACCGGCAAATAAACCAATTAACTTTTAGCCAGAAACATAAATCGAATTAAAATGTGGTTTCCCGCACAACAACACTGACTATACTTTGAAAAAAGCACTTCAGTGACTGTTAAACAGGGAAGTCTTGCTCCAGTTATACAGGGTATTGGTGAGGCCACACCTGGAGTACTGCGTGCAGTTCTGGTCTCCGTATTTAAGGAAGGATACACTTGCATTGGAGGCAGTTCAGAGACGGTTCACTCGGTTGTTTCCGGAGATGACGGGGTTGTCTTATGAGGAAAGGTTGAGCAGATTGGGCCTCTACTCATTGGAGTTTAGGAGAATGAGAGGTGATCTTATCGAAACGTGTCAGATTCTGAGGGGGCTGGACAGGGTAGATGCAGAGAGGATGTTTCCCCCTCGTGGGGGGAATCTAGAACTAGGGGGCACATAGTCTCAGAATAAGGGGTCGCCCATTTAAGACGGAGAAGAGGAGGAATTTCTTCTGGTGAATCTGTGGAATTCTCTGCCCCAGAGAGCTGTGGGGGCTGGGTCACTGAATATATTTAAGGTGGAGATAGACAGATTGTTGAGCGATCAGGGAGTGAAGGGGCGGGCGGGGAAGTGGAGCTGAGTTCATGATCGGATCAGCCGCGATCGTATTAAATGGCGGAGCAGGCTCGAGGGGCCGAATGGCCGACTCCTGCTCCTGTTTCTGATGGGCTTATGAGTCGATGGGCTGGAGATGACCATCTCGAGGAAGGGGGCTTGTTAAAACCGACAGTGGGTGCCGGAGGTGCGCGCGAGTCAGCAGATTGTGAAACAGACCCATTGTGGGAGCAGCCCGCTTTGTTAGACGGGCGAGGTACGGAGATATTGATCATAAAATGACAGGAGATTGTTCGAAGCACAAAGCGACACACTGTTGTGCAAGGCACAGGGCGGTGGGTGTGTTCGGAGCGGGCAGACGCTGGCAGAGTTTGTTCCAGCTCTCTCCGCCCACCCCCCCCCCCCCCGCGCCCCGCCCCGAGTCAGACAAAGGAACAGCGCGAATGGGAGTGCTTGTTGCTTGCTGCTCCGAGAGACCAGAGAGAACGGAATGTGCACAGGACCTGGGCAAGGAGCGAAGGCGAGGAGCTGGGGCGCGGGCTGCTTCCAGACCTCTCGTGTGTGTGAGAGAGGGAGAGAGAGGGAGGGAGAGACAGAGAGAGGGAGAGAGGCAGAGAGAGACAGGGAGAGAGAGGGAGGGAGAGAGGGAGACAGAGGGGGAGAGAGACAGAGAGAGGGAGAGAGGCAGAGAGAGAGACAGAGAGACAGAGAGAGGGAGAGACAGAGAGAGGGAGAGAGGCAGAGAGAGACAGGGAGAGAGAGGGAGGGAGAGAGGGAGACAGAGGGAGAGAGAGAGGGAGAGAGACAGAGAGACAGAGAGAGAGAGAGGGAGAGACAGAGAGAGGGAGAGAGGCAGAGAGAGACAGGGAGAGAGAGGGAGGGAGAGAGGGAGACAGAGGGAGAGAGAGAGGGAGAGAGACAGAGAGAGGGAGAGAGAGAGAGAGAGAGACAGTGAAAGAGACAGAGCGAGAGAGAGACAAAGAGCGAGAGACAGAGAGGGAGAGAGAGAGAGAGAGAGAGACAGAGACGGACAGAGAGAGGCAGAGAGAGAGAGACAGAGAGAGAGACAGAGAGAGAGAGACAGAGAGAGAGACAGAGAGAGAGAGAGACAGAGAGACAGAGAGAGAGAGACAGACAGAGAGAGAGAGACAGAGAGAGAGAGACAGAGAGAGAGAGACAGAGAGAGAGACAGAGAGAGAGAGAGAGAGAGACAGAGACAGAGAGAGACAGAGAGAGAGACAGAGAGAGACAGAGAGCGAGACAGAGAGAGAGAGAGGGACAGAGAGACCAGAGAGAGAGGGAGAGAGCGAGAGACAGAGAGAGAGAGTGAGGGAGAGAGAGAGGGAGAGAGGGAGTGACAGAGAAAGAGACAGAGAGAGGGACAGAGAGAGAGAGAGACAGAGAGAGAAAGAGACAGAGAGAGAGCGAGAGAAAGGCAGAGAGGGACGGAGTTACACTTGTAAAAGAAAGACTTGCATTTATATAGCGCCTTTCACGACCACCTGACGTCTCAAAGCGCTTCACAGCCAATGAAGTATTTTTGGAGTGTAGTCACTGTTGTAATGTAGGTAGGGGGGGAGGGGGCAGAGAGACAGAGGGAGAGGCAGAGGGAGAGAGAGAGGGGAGAGAGAGAGAGAGACAGAGAGAGAGAGAGACAAAGAGTGAGAGTGGAGATACGCATACAGATACAGACAGACACGGGGAGAGAATGAAGGACCAACTCCCCTCAGTTACAACATGGCCCCACCCACTCCCCGTTACAATGCCCCCCGTTTAGTCCTTCCTGAAAATGCTGAATCCTGCGGGGGTAAAGTTCCCCAGGCTCCCGGACACATTGCACAAGTGGGAATCCTTCACACGGGAGCCCGGATAGTGAGAGATGCGATGCTATTCGACTGTGGGGGGCATCACAGATAATCTTCATATTGGCCGCAGCTGACAGTCACAGGCATTGAAATTCGGCAAGGGCAGCGGCGCGAACAGCGGGTATCGAAACTATCTAACGGGGGTCACTGGGGCACATTCACCACCAGGAAATCTGGCCGAAGGGTTGCTCTCGTGCCTACCAGCATTGGGGGGCAATTGTATCGGCCCAACCAATGCCCAACTCCTTCCCCATCATTCCCACTGTACACAATCTCAATGGACCCAACACCTTCCCATTCACTCCCATTGTACACAATCCCAATGGACCCAAACCCTTCCCATTCACTCCCACTGTAAACAATTCCAATGCACCCAAACCCCTTCCCATTCACTCCCGTTGTACACAATCCCAATGGACCCAAACCCTTCCCATTCACTCCCATTGTACACAATCCCAATGGACCCAAACCTCTTCCTATTCACTCCTAGTGCACAGATCCCAAATGGAATAAAAACTCTCAGGGCAGACACAACACAGGTTAGATACAGAGTAAAGCTCCCTCTACACTGCCCCATCAAACACTCCCAAGGCAGGTACAGCACAGGGTTAGATACAGAGTAAAGCTCCCTCTACACTGTCCCATCAAACACTCCCAGGGCAGGTACAGCACAGGGTTAGATACAGAGTAAAGCTCCCTCTACACTGTCCCATCAAACACTCCCAGGGCAGGTACAGGGGGTTAGATACAGAGTAAAGCTCCCTCTACACTGTCCCATCAAACACTCCCAGGGCAGGTACAGGGGGTTAGATACAGAGTAAAGCTCCCTCTACACTGTCCCATCAAACACTCCCAGGGCAGGTACAGGGGGTTAGATACAGAGTAAAGCTCCCTCTACACTGCCCCATCAAACACTCCCGGGGCAGGTACAGCACGGGGTTAGATACAGAGTAAAGCTCCCTCTACACTGTCCCCATCAAACACTCCCAGGGCAGGTACAGCATGGGTTAGATACAGAGTAAAGCTCCCTCTACACTGTCCCATCAAACACTCCCAGGGCAGGTACAGGGGGTTAGATACAGAGTAAAGCTCCCTCTACACTGTCCCATCAAACACTCCCAGGGCAGGTACAGGGGGTTAGTTACAGTAAAGCTCCCTCTACACTGTCCCCATCAAACACTCCCAGGAATAACATTGTAAATGTAACACATCAGAGGGAATCGATTAACAAAACCCGTTCTCTGAAATCTTTGTGCCCTTAGACGCCCGGGGACCTGGACAGAGGAAAATGGGAACCGTGTTTGCACAGAAGCTGTACCCTACTATACCGTGCGCTGAAAGGGGGTGTGATCGCTAATTAACCGGAACAAATCGCGTCTTTTAAGTTCGCCTGAGTTTTCATTCAGAGGTGAGGGAACATGCTCTGGCAAATTTCAACCCACAAGCGCTGACAATAGCGCGTCGCTGGGCTATGCGAGTTGATTTCTGTTGGGCGTTGGGAGGGTTCGGGAGGGTTGATTCACCAATGGTCACGTCCTAAACCACAACGAGGAGGCCCACCAGTCCCGGACTGACGAGGCAGACATCCGTCGACTCAATCCCGGATTTAAAACCTTACGCCTGGTGTCATGTCCCATCCCCCCTCCGCCCATCACCCCCCCGCCCGCCCCCGGCCGCCAGCCGAAACTGAGCCAAACCAGGGGGGACAGCTAGAGTGCAATCGCTGCGTCTTAGCGATGGTGTGATTCTGGGCGGGAGGAAGGCGTTGGGGGGGGGGGGGGGCGCGGGGGGACACACACACGTGCGGCGCCCAAACACTCGACGGCCAAATGGCGGGTGAAGAGCAAGATCCTGCGAACATCCTTTCCCCCTCCTTGCCCGCCAGCCGAAACCGAGCCGACTGGGGAGGGACAGCTCGAGTGCAATCGCTGCGTCTTAGCAACGGTATGATTCTGGGCGGGAGGAAGGCGGTGGGGGGAAAACGTGCAGCGCCCAAACGCTCGACGGCCAAACGGCGGGTGAAGAGCAAGATCCCGCGTTGGTCCTCCCCCCCATCTCCCACGCCCGCCAGCCGAAACCGAGCCGCCCAGGGCGAACAGCTAGAGTGCAATCGCTGCGTCTTAGCGACGGGATGATTCTGGACAGGAGGAAAGGGGTGGGGGGGGGAACACATGCGGTGCCCAAACGTTCAAAGCTGAAGAGCAAGATCCTAAGAATGTCCTTTCACCAACCCCCCCCCCCGCTACTCGGCCCTCCGGGCGAAACCGAGCTGAACGTGAGGACAGCTAGAGTGCAATCGCTGCGGCGTGGCGACACGATCCGGCGAAGGTCCTTCCCTCTCAGCCCCCGGAAGGGGCGTCCGCTGGCCTCAGTTGCAGGCGTAGGCGTGGGTCCTCT
Organism: Pristiophorus japonicus; assembly: GCF_044704955.1. NCBI lineage: Eukaryota > Metazoa > Chordata > Chondrichthyes > Pristiophoridae > Pristiophorus > Pristiophorus japonicus. The sequence goes on along the minus strand of NC_092008.1, from coordinate 4,221,817 downwards.
CGCTGCAGCGGCCGCAGGTGACCTGGCAGCACCAGTGGAACTTGCAGCGGCACTGCCAGGCACGGGTGTACTGGGAGGCGGTGTAGCCGCGCCCGCAGCAGAGCAGCTGGCAGCCCCCCGGCTCCTGCGGCGGCCCGTCCCGGCGGCAGCGCCGCCCCCGCGTGCCGGGGCTGCCCGTCTCCCAGCTCTCCTCGCAGTAGTCCGGCGAGCGCTCGGTGTACACCAGCTCAGCGGCGGCGGGCTTGCGGTGGGGAGTCTTTCGCACCTTCAGGAAGGCCGGCCGGTGGCCCCGCCCGGCGCGGACGGCCTCCACCGGCACCGCCCGCCCGTACTTCTCCCGCAGGGCCACGCCCACCTCCCGGAAGCCGGGCAGGGTCACCCAGCAGGTCTTGATGGCGCACGAGCCGGAGACCCCGTGGCACCTGCACTCCCGTTTCATGCTGGCCTTCAGCGTCTGAAACACAAGCGGACAAGCTAGGGGGGGGGGTTAAGACGGCGAGGAGGCGCGACCCCTTGCCCTTTGACCCCCCTCCTCCCCGGCCCCCGGCCGTCAGCCGAATCCGAGCCGACCGGGGGGACAGCTAGAGTGCAATCGCTGCGTCATAGCGACGGTGTGATTCTGGGCGGGAGGAAGGTGTTGGAAGGGGGGGGGGGGGGGGGGAACACACGTGCGGCGCCCATTTCGGCCCATTGTGTCCGCCTTACGCCGGCCGACCAAGAGCCATCCCGGCCTTGTCCCACTTTCCCGCTCTGGGTCCGTAGCCTTGTGGGTTACGGCGCTTCGAGCGCACGTCCAAATGTGGTGAGGGTTTCTGCCTCTACCACCCTTTCAGGCCGTGAGTTCCCCCCCAGACCCCCACCGCCCTCTGGGTGAAGACATTTCCCCTCAAGTCCCCTCTAAACCTTTATTGGCATTTATTGCAAGGGGGATGGAGTATAAAAGCGGGGAAGTCTTGCTACAGCTATTGGTGTTGGTGAGGCCACACCTGGAGTACTGCGTGCAGTTTTGGTCTCCGTATTTAAGGAAGGATATACTTGCTTTGGAGGCAGTTCAGAGAAGGTTCACTCGGTTGATTCCGGGGATGAGGGGGTTGACTTATGAGGAAAGGTTGAGGAGGTTGGGCCTTTACTCATTGGAGTTCAGAAGAATGAGAGGTGATCTTATCGAAATGTATAAGATTATGAGGAGGCTCGACAAGGTGGATGCAGAGAGGATGTTTCCACTCTAAAGAACATAAGAAATAGGAGCAGGAGTCGGCCATACGGCCCCTCGAGCCTGCTCCGCCATTTAATACGATCATGGCTGATCTGATCATGGACTCAGCTCCACTTCCCTGCCCGCCCCCTTATCGGTTAAGAAACTGTCTATCTCTGTCTTAAATATATTCAATGTCCCGGCTTCCACAGCTCTCTGAGGCAGCGAATTCCACAGATTTACAACCCTCAGAGAGAAAAAATTTCTCCTCATCTCAGTTTTAAATGGGCGGCCCCTTATTCTAAGACCATGCCCCCTAGTTCTAGTCTCCCCCATCAGTGGAAACATCCTCTCTGCATCCACCCCTCATAATCTTATACGTTTCGATAAGATCACCTCTCATTCTTCTGAATTCCAATGAGTAGAGGCCCAACCTCCTCAACCTTTCCTCATAAGTCAACCCCCTCATCCCCGGAATCAACCGAGTGAACCTTCTCTGAACTGCCTCCAAAGCAAGTATATCCTCTCGTAAATACGGAAACCAAAACTGCACGCAGTATTCCAGGTGTGGCCTCATCAATATTCTGTATAACTGTAGCAAGACTTCCCTGCTGTTCTACTCCATCCCCTTTGCAAATCTCCTCTGTACCCACTCTCGTGCAACATCCTGGTAAATCTCCTCTGTACCTTCTCCAGTGCAACATCCTGGTAAATCTCCTCTGCATCCTCTCTAGTGCAACATCCTGGTAAATCTCCTCTGTACCCTCTCTAGTGCAACATCCTGGTAAATCTCCTCTGTACCCTCTCTAGTGCAACATCCTGGTAAATCTCCTCTGTACCCTCTCTAGTGCAACATCCTGGTAAATCTTCTCTGTACCTTCTCTAGTGCAACATCCTGGTAAATCTCCTCTGCACCCTCTCTAGTGCAACATCCTTGTAAATCTCCTCTGTACACTCTCTAATGCAACATCCTGGTAAATCTCCTCTGTACACTCTCCAGTGCAACACCCTGGTAAATCTCCTCTGCACCCTCTCTAGTGCAACATCCTGGTAAATCTCCTCTGTACCCTCTCTAGTGGAACATCCTGGTAAATCTCCTCTGTACCCTCTCCAGTGCAACATCCTGGTAAATCTCCTCTGTACCCTCTCCAGTGCAACATCCTGGTAAATCTCCTCTGTACCCTCTCCAGTGCAACACCCTGGTAAATCTCCTCTGTACCCTCTCTAGTGCAATCACATCTTTCCTGTAATGTGGTGGCCAGAACTGCACGCAGTACTCCAGCTGTGGCCTAACCAGTGTTTTATACAGTTCAAGCATAACCTCCCTGCTCTTGTATTCCATGTCTCGGCTAATAAAGGCAAGTATCCCCTATGCCTTCTCAACCACCTTATCCACCTGGCCTGCTCCCTCCAGGGCCCCAAACACTCCTTCCAGGTGAAGCAGCGATTTACTTGTCCATCTTTCTACTTAGTGCATTGTGTCCGTTGCTCACGATGTGGTCTCCTCCACATTGGGGAGACCAAGCACAGATTGGGTGACCGCTTTGCAGAACACCTCAGTGAAGTACGTAAGCGTGACCCCCGACCTCCCGGCCGCCTGTCCCTTTAATTCTCCGCCCCAACTCCGACCTCTCCTTCCTCGGCCTCCAACGAAGCTCAACGCACACTCGAGGAAACAGCAGCTCATCTTCCGGCTGGGGCACTTTACAGCCTTCGAGACTCAACATCGAGTCCGACAATTTCAGAGCTTCATCTCTGTCCATCTTTGGCTGCCTTTATATCTTTTTGTTAACCCTCCTCTCCCTGCTCATCAGGGGAGGGCAGCAGCAGCCAAGTTCATGGCACCGTGGCTGGCTCTGTTCCACAGGAGGGCAGGAAAAAGAGTGGGGGAGCGATAGTGATAGGGGATTCAATGGTGAGGGGAATAGATAGGCGTTTCTGCGGCCGCAACCGAGACTCCAGGATGGTATGTTGCCTCCCTGGTGCAAGGGTCAAGGATGTCTCGGAGCGGGTGCAGGACATTCTAAAAAGGGAGGGAGAACAGCCAGTTGTCGTGGTGCACATTGGTACCAACGACATAGGTTAAAAAAAGGGATGAGGTCCTACGAAACGAATTTAAGGAGCGAGGAGCTAAATTAAAAAGTAGGACCTCAAAAGTAGTAATCTCGGGATTGCTACCAGTGCCACGTGCTAGTCAGAGTAGGAATCGCAGGATAGCGCAGATGAATAGGTGGCTTGAGGAGTGGTGCAGCAGGGAGGGATTCAAATTCCTGGGGCATTGGAACCGGTTCTGGGGGAGGTGGGACCAGTACAAACCGGACGGTCTGCACCTGGGCAGGACCGGAACCAATGTCCTAGGGGGAGTGTTTGCTAGTGCTGTTGGGGAGGAGTTAAACTAATATGGCAGGGGGATGGGAACCAATGCAGGGAGACAGAGGGAGACAAAAAGGAGACAAAAGCAAAAGACAGAAAGGAGATGAGGAAAAGTGGAGGGCAGAGAAACACAAGGCAAGAAACAAAAAGGGCCACTCTACAGCAAAATTCTAAAACGACAAAGGGTGTTAAAAAAACAAGCCTGAAGGCTTTGTGTCTTAATGCAAGGAGTATCCGCAATAAGGTGGATGAATTAACTGTGCAAATAGATGTTAACAAATATGATGTGATTGGGATTACAGAGACGTGGCTCCAGGATGATCAGGGCTGGGAACTCAACATCCAGGGGTATTCAACATTCAGGAAGGATAGAATAAAAGGATAAGGAGGTGGGGTAGCATTGCTGGTTAAAGAGGAGATTAATGCAATAGTTAGGAAGGACATTAGCTTGGATGATGTGGAATCTATATGGGTAGAGCTGCAGAACACCAAAGGGCAAAAACCGTTAGTGGGAGTTGTGTACAGACCTCCAAACAGTAGTAGTGATGTTGGGGAGGGCATCAAACAGGAAATTAGGGGTGCATGCAATAAGGGTGCAGCAGTTATAATGGGTGACTTTAATATGCACATAGATTGGGCTAGCCAAACTGGAAGCAATATGGTGGAGGAGGATTTCCTGGAGTGCATAAGGGATGGTTTTCTAGACCAATATGTCGAGGAACCAACTAGGGGGGAGGCCATCTTAGATTGGGTGTTATGTAATGAGAGAGGATTAATTAGCAATCTCATTGTGCGAGGCCCCTTGGGGAAGAGTGACCATAATATGGTGGAATTCTGCATTAGGATGGAGAATGAAACAGTTAATTCAGAGACCATGGTCCAGAACTTAAAGAAGGGTAACTTTGAAGGTATGAGGCGTGAATTGGCTAGGATAGATTGGCGAATGATACTTAAGGGGTTGACTGTGGATGGGCAATGGCAGACATTTAGAGACCGCATGGATGAACTACAACAATTGTACACTCCTGTCTGGTGTAAAAATAAAAAAGGGAAGGTGGCTCAACCGTGGCTATCAAGGGAAATCAGGGATAGTATTAAAGCCAAGGAAGTGGCATACAAATTGGCCAGAAATAGCAGCGAACCCGGGGACTGGGAGAAATTTAGAACTCAGCAGAGGAGGACAAAGGGTTTGATTAGGGCAGGGAAAATGGAGTACGAGAAGAAGCTTGCAGGGAACATTAAGGCGGATTGCAAAAGTTTCTATAGGTATGTAAAGAGAGAAAGGTTAGTAAAGACAAACGTAGGTCCCCTGCAGTCAGAATCAGGGGAAGTCATAACGGGGAACCAAAAAATGGCAGACCAACTGAACAAGTACTTTGGTTCAGTATTCACTAAGGAGGACACAAACAACCTTCCGGATATAAAAGGGGTCAGAGGGTCTAGTAAGGAGGAGGAACTGAGGGAAATCTTTATTAGTCGGGAAATTGTGTTGGGGAAATTGATGGGATTGAAGGCCGATAAATCCCCAGGTCCTGATGGACTGCATCCCAGAGTACTTAAGGAGGTGGCCTTGGAAATAGCGGATGCATTGACAGTCATTTTCCAACATTCCATTGACTCTGGATCAGTTCCTATGGAGTGGAGGGTAGCCAATGTAACCCCACTTTTTAAAAAAGGAGAGAGAAAGCAGGGAATTATAGACCGGTCAGCCTGACCTCAGTAGTGGGTAAAATGATGGAATCAATTATTAAGGATGTCATAGCAGCGCATTTGGAAAATGGTGACATGATAGGTCCAAGTCAGCATGGATTTGTGAAAGGGAAATCATGCTTGACAAATCTTCTGGAATTTTTTGAGGATGTTTCCAGTAGAGTGGACAAAGGAGAACCAGTTGATGTGGTATATTTGGACTTTCAGAAGGCTTTCGACAAGGTCCCACACAAGAGATTAATGTGCGAAGTTAAAGCACATGGGATTGGGGGTAGTGTTTCTATGCCCCGACCTTTTCATCTCTCCGTCTCCCATAGCAGCTTCAAATTACTCTGCCATTCATAGAAACATAGACAATAGGTGCAGGAACAGGCCATTCGGCCCTTCGAGCCTGCACCGCCATTCAATATGATCATGGCTGATCATTCCCTCAGTACCCCTTTCCTGCTTTCTCTCCATACCCCTTGATCCCTTTAGCCGTAAGGGCCACATCTAACTCCCTTTTGAATATATCCAACAAACTGGCCCCAACAACTCTCTGTGGTAGAGAATTCCACAGGTTCACCACTCTCTGGGTGAAGAAGTTTCTCCTCATCTCGGTCCTAAATGGCTTACCCCTTATCCTTAGACTGTGACCCCTGGTTCTGGACTTCCCCAACATCGGGAACATTCTTCCTGCATCTAACCTGTCCAATCCCGTCAGAATTTTAAATGTTTCTATGAGATCCCCTCTCATTCTTCTAAATTCCAGTGAATATAAGCCTAGTTGATCCAGTCTCTCTTCATATGTCAGTCCTGCCATCCCGGGAATCAGTCTGGTGAACCTTCGCTGCACTCCCTCAATAGCAAGAACGTCCTTCCTCAGATTAGGAGACCAAAACTGAACACAATATTCCAGGTGAGGCCTCACCAAGGCCCTGTACAACTGCAGTAAGATCTCCCTGCCCCTGTACTCAAATCCTCTCGTTATGAAGGCCAACATGCCATTTGCCTTCTTCACCGCCTGCTGTACCTGCATGCCAACTTTCAATGACTGATGTACCATGACACCCAGGTCTCGTTGTGTCTCGCCTTTTCCTAATCTGTCACCATTCAGATAATATTCTGCCTTCCTGTTTTTGCCACCAAAGTGGACAACCTCACATTATACTGCATCTGCCATGCATTTGCCCACTCACCTAACCTGTCCAAGTCACCCTGCAGCCTCTTAGCATCCTCCTCACAGCTCACACCGCCACCCAGCTTAGTGTCATCTGCAAACTTGGAGATATTACACTCAATTCCTTCGTCTAAATCATTGATGTATATTGTAAATAGCTGGGGTCCCAGCACTGAGCCCTGCAGCACCCCACTAGTCACTGCCTGCCATTCTGAACAGGACCCGTTTATTCACACTCTATGTAGACGCATCTTTGGTTCCCTAACCTCGATCATTACTGTCTCCATTCGGCACATCATCCCCTTTGTCTCTCAAATCTCTCCTGCCTTCCATCCTATCACTGACCTTCCCCTTTGTTCTTTCCATTCACCCCCTCCCCCTCTCAGGGCTAAAGCACTTCCTTAACAATCTGTCACATTTCGAACATTCGCCAGTTCTGACCACGGGTCATTGACCCGAAACGTTAACTCTGTCTCTCTCTCCACAAATGTTTCCTGATGTGCTGAGATTTCCAGCATTTTCTGGGTTTTTTTTTGTCAGATTCCAGCATGCGCAGTATTTAGCTTTTTGGTTAATAATTTGCTTGCCCTTATTAGCTCAGGCATCGAACACAAGAAATAGGAACAGAGGAGGCCATTCAGCCCCTCGAGCCTGTTACATTAGGAACAGGAGGAGGCCGTTAAGCCCCTCGAGC
>NC_092008.1:4167778-4199486 GCF_044704955.1 Pristiophorus japonicus | reverse complement strand
CTCTCACACACACACACACCACACTCTCACACACACACACACACTCTCCACCACACACACACACACACACACACACACACACACTCTCTCACACACACACACACACACACTCTAACACACACACACTCACTCTCTCACACACACACACACACACACTCTAACACACACACACACACACACACTCTAACACACACTCTAACACACACACACACACTCTAACACACACACACACACACATACACACACACACACACACACTCTAACACAACACACACTCTAACACACACACACACACACTCTAACACGCACACACACACACACACTCTAACACACACTCTAACACACACACACACTCTAACACACACACACACACACTCACACTCACTCTCACACACACACACACACTCTAACACACACACACACTCTCACACACACACACACACACACTCTAACACACACACACTCACTCTCTCACACACACACACACACACACACTCTAACACACACACACACACACACACACTCTAACACACACTCTAACACACACACACACTCTAACACACACACACACACACATACACACACACACACACACACTCTAACACACACACACTCTAACACACACACACACACACTCTAACACGCACACACACACACACACTCTAACACACACTCTAACACACACACACACTCTAACACACACACACACACACTCACACTCACTCTCACACACACACACACACTCTAACGCACACACACACACACACTCTAACACACACTCTAACACACACACTCTAACACACACACACACACACACACACACACACACACTCTAACACACACACTCTAACACACACACACACACACACACTCTAACACACACACACACACACACACACTCTAACACACACACTCTAACACACACACACACACACACACACACACACTCTAACACACACACACACACACACACACACACACTCACTCTCACACACACACACACACACACACACTCACACACACACACTCTAACACACACACACACACACACACACTCTAACACACACACTCTAACACACACACACACACACACACACACACTCTAACACTCACACACACACACACACACACACACACACACACTCACACACACACACTCTAACACACACACACACACACACACACACACACACTCACATACAAAGCCTCCCACTAGGCGAAAGCCCGGAGCTATGCGCTGTGGTCTCGGTCAATATTCAGCCTCTCCGACCCCTTGTGCTGGGCGGAGTGACTGTACCTCCTCGTCTGGGCCTGTGTTTGTGGCCTGGGGTTCCTGGCCCTCTGGGCTTGCCTGCCACGACTGTGCACAGACCCCGGTCCAGAGAGGGCCTGCCCAACGTGCTCAAAGTCCGATCATCCCCAGTCCACACACTGCTTCTCCGCACACACGCCCTTCACACACAGAGAGAGAAAGTCGCCCATCTCCACTGCATCTCTCACCCCCTCACGACCTCCCAAAGCGCCGCACGGCCAATCAAACTCATTCTTTGTTGAGCGTCACTGTTGCATTGTGGGAAACGCCAATTTGCGCACAGCAAGCTCCCACACACAGCGATGTGATAATGACCCGGATCGTCTGTTTTAGTGATGTTGGTCGAGGGATAAATATTGGCCCCAGGAGACCGGGGAGAACTCCCCCTGCTCTTCTTCCAATAGTGGCCCCGGGGTCACTGGGCTGGGTACGGCCTGGGCTCGGTGCACGGTTTATTGTGCCGCGGGTTGTTAGTGTGGAGGTTGGGTCTCGAGCCAATCGATGGGCTCACACACACAGCCTGCGCGATGCGTGGGCAGATCTGGTCGACCCGGTAACTGTACTGTGAGTGTGTGTGTTTGCTGGTTGCCCCGGCAACTGGGAACTCATCTCAAATCACCGCACACTCACATTTCCCCGTCAGCATAATTAAATTAAACAGCACATGCCTCCTCATGAGTCTGAGGGAGCGCCGCACTGTCGGAGGGGCGGTACTGAGGGAGCGCCGCACTGTCGGAGGGGCAGTACTGAGGGAGCGCTGCACTGTCGGAGGGGCAGTACTGAGGGAGCACCGCACTGTCGGAGGGGCAGTACTGAGGGAGCGCCGCACTGTCGGAGGGGCGGTACTGAGGGAGCGCCGCACTGTCGGAGGGGCGGTACTGAGGGAGCGCCGCACTGTCGGAGGGGCGGTACTGAGGGAGCGCCGCACTGTCGGAGGGGCAGTACTGAGGGAGCGCCGCACTGTCGGAGGGGCAGTACTGAGGGAGCGCCGCACTGTCGGAGGGGCAGTACTGAGGGAGCCCCGCACTGTCGGAGGGGCGGTACTGAGGGAGCCCCGCACTGTCGGAGGGGCGGTACTGAGGGAGCGCCGCACTGTCGGAGGGGCAGTACTGAGGGAGCGCCATACTGTAGGAGGGGCGGTACTGAGGGAGCCCCACACTGTCGGAGGGGCGGTACTGAGGGAGCACCGCACTGTCGGAGGGGCAGTACTGAGGGAGCGCCGCACTGTCGGAGGGGCGGTACTGAGGGAGTGCCGCACTGTCGGAGGGGCAGTACTGAGGGAGCCCCACACTGTCGGAGGGGCGGTACTGAGGGAGCCCCACACTGTCGGAGGGGCAGTACTGAGGGAGCGCCGCACTGTCGGAGGGGCGGTACTGAGGGAGCCCCACACTGTCGGAGGGGCGGTACTGAGGGAGCCCCACACTGTCGGAGGGGCAGTACTGAGGGAGCGCCGCACTGTCTGTCATGTATTGAACTATCATTGTAATCCATGTATAAGCTGACCGAAGTTGTACACCTTGAGAACATTGACCACAAGGGGGTGAACTTGTGGGAGACACTCCTAACCTGAACTTTCCGGTATAAAAGGGGAAGCTCCACCCACCTTCATCACTTGAGGTCTTGGTAATAAAGGTAACTGGTCACAGAGTGACTTTCTCTCAAGTATGGGCCTCGTGTACATTTATACTGCATAGTAAGGATATATCATTGGCGACGAGAAACTGAGATTTAAACCACGCGAGCAGGGCCACTAGCAGCACAGAAGAGAGGTACTGTGTTGGTGATGATTGGGACGACTTTATTGAGAACTACAGTAAAGTTTGGTCACTAAGGAATGGTTGGGACAGGATTCGGCCGACAAACGCAGGGCTCATCTCCTGACGGTTTGTGGATCCAGGACGTACTCCCTGATGAAGGACCTTCTAGCGCCAGAGAAGCCGGCGGACAAGACGTTCGAAGAGCTCAGTAAGTTGATCGGAGAACAGTTTAAACCGGCGAGCAGCATGCACATGGTGAGACACCGGTTTTACACTCACCGGCGGCGAGAAGGGCAAAGCGTTCCTGACTTCGTGGCAGACCTCCGGCGACTGGCGAGACTATGTAAGTTCCCAGATGCATGCAGAGCGGAGATGCTGCGAGACTTTTTTTTATTGAGGGCATCGGGCACGCTGGGGTTTTCAGGAAACTGATTGAGACCAAAGATTTGACCTTGGAAGCGGCGGCTCTGATAGCCCAGACATTTATCTCAGGGGAGGAAGGGACCAGAATGATGTATGACAAAAATCTTGGCTCAAATGCGGCAAACGACCAGGGAGTCAACATTGTTAACGCGGCACACAGCTCTCCAGGCAGTCAAGGGCAATCGGACATGCCCCAGCATGTAGTCAAACCCAAAGGGGGAATTCAACAGAGACAATGGCTAGCTGAACGGTGATTCATGCCATTGCAAGGGACAATGCGGCCAGTAATGGGGCCATCAACACCTGTCAATGGTGCGCTTAAGGACAGTTACAGAGACAGTCAGAGATGATCGACTGGTAATGGACCTTTTGTTTCCAACAATGGGGCCTCCAGCTCATGCTGGAGGTGTGGAGGCAAACACCCAGCCAGAGCTTGCAGGTATCAGCAATACACCTGCAGAAACTGCAACGTCAGCGGTCACTTGGCGCGTATGTGCAGGAAGCCTGCAGCCAGGTTGATGTACGAGGAGGACAGGCCCAATGTAAGCCCTACGAGGCCAAATGGACACTGGGTAAAATCGCTGGAAGCTGAAGTTCAGCGAGTTCATGTGGAGCACGTATACAGTTCATATACCAGGACGCCACCGATAATGATGGAAGTGCTCCTCAATGGCATCCCAGTATTAATGGAGCTAGACACTGGGGCCAGCCAGTCCCTGATGAGTGTCAAACAGTTCGAAAGGTTGTGGGTGTCCAAGGCCAGGAGGCCAAAATTATCGCCGATTGACGCACAGCTACGGACATATACAAAGGAGATTATTCCGGTGCTAGGCAGCACCACGGTAGTCGTGACCCACAAAGATTCGGAGAACAGGTTGCCATTCTGGATTGTCCCGGGGGACGGTCCCGCACTACTGGGGAGGAGTTGGCTTGCTGTCATGAACTGGAAATGGGGCGATGTCAATGCAATTTCCTCTGTGGAGCGAGTATCATGCTCACAGGTCCTGGACAAATTTGACTCATTATTTCAACCCAGCATCGGCACTTTCATAGGGGCCAAGGTAGTGATTCACATAAACCCGGACACCAGGCCAGTACACCACAAGGCCAGAGCGGTGCCGTACGTGATGCGGGAAAAGATAGAAGGCGAATTGGACCGCCTGCTGAGGGAAGGCATCATCTCGCCAGTCGAATTCAGTGACTGGGCGAGCCCGATTGTGCCGGTGCTCAAGGCGGATGGGTCGGTCAGGATATGTGGCGATTACAAGGCCACCATCAATCGGGTGTCACTCCAAGACCAGTACCCGCTACCGAGAGCGGAGGACCTCTTTGCGACGCTATCCGGTGGCAAACTTTTTTTTCAAAATTGGACCTGACCTCAGCTTACATGACCCAGGAGCTGGCTAGTGAGTCGAAGAAGCTGACCACTATCACGACACACAAGGGGTTGTTTGAGTACAACAGATGTCCGTTCGGGATTCGCTCGGCCGCCGCGATCTTCCAACGAAATATGGAAAGCCTCCTCAAGTCGATTCCAGGGACGGTGGTTTTTCAGGACGACATCCTCATCACGGGTTGCGATACTGAAGAACACCTCCACAACCTGGAGGAAGTGCTACGCAGACTGGACCGGGTAGGTCTGCGACTAAAAAAGGCGAAGTGCGTCTTCCTAGCTCCAGAGGTAGAATTCCTGGGGATGAGGGTAGCAGCAGACGGGATCAGCCCTACTGCGTCCAAGACGGAAGCGATCCAGAGAGCACCCAGACCCCGTAACACGACGGAGCTGCGTTCGTTCCTGGGGCTCCTGAACTATTTTGGTAACTTTCTTCCCAAATTGAGCACGCTGCTAGAGCCGCTACACGTGCTCCTACGCAAAGGTCGCGAATGGGTCTGGGGGGACAGCCAGGAAAGGGCTTTTAATACAGCACGTAATTTGTTATGTTCCAACAAACTGTTAACGTTATATGACCCGTGTAAGAAACTTGTGTTAACGTGCTATGCGTCATCCTACGGGGTCGGGTGTGTGTTGCAGCATGTTAATGCCAAGGGTCAGTTACAGCCGGTAGCTTATGCCTCCAGAAGTCTGTCCCAGGCAGAAAGGGGCTACGGGATGGTAGAAAAGGAGGCGCTCGCATGTGTATATGCAGTAAAAAAAATGCACCAGTATCTGTTTGGCAGGAAATTTGAGTTGGAGACAGATCACAAACCTCTAACATCCCTTTTGGCCGACAACAAGACCATAAATGCGAATGCATCGGCCCACATACAGAGGTGGGCACTTACGTTAGCCGCCTATGACTACACAATTTGGCACAGACCGGGCACTGAAAACTGCGCCGATGCACTCAGCAGGCTCCCACTAGCCACCACTGAGGGGGCTACCGGGCATGGTGCTGAGATGGTCATGGCTGTTGAAGCTTTCGAAAGCGAAGGCTCACCTGTGACAGCCCATCAGATTAACGTCTGGACAAATAAAGACCCACTACTGTCTTTAGTCAAGAAATGTGTCCTGAATGGGGACTGGGCAGCCACGTACGGGGCATGCCCTGAGGAGTTTAAACCGTTTCATAGGCGCAGGGATGAACTCTCGATTCAGGCCGATTGCCTACTGTGGGGAAACCGCGTAGTCATGCCCCAGATGGGCAGAGAGGTGTTCATCAGAGAACTCCACAAAGAGCACCCGGGCATTGTCACGATGAAGGCAATTGCCAGGTCACACGTTTGGTGGCCAGGGATAGACGCAGATCTGGAACTTAGTGTTCGCAGGTGCAACACGTGTGCCCAGCTGGGCCATGCGCCCAGGGAAGCCCCCCTTAGCCCCTGGTCCTGGCCTGCCAAGCCTTGGTCACGCATCCATGTGGACTACGCAGGTCCCTTCATGGGGAAAATGTTTTTGGTTGTAGTAGACGCCTACTCCAAATGGATCGAGTGTGACATTTTAAATTCAAGCACATCCTCTGCCACGGTAGAAAGTCTACGGGCAATGTTCGCCGCCCACGGTCTACCGGACATCTTGGTCAGCGACAATGGCCCGTGCTTCACAAGCACTGAATTCCAGGACTTCATGGCAGGCAATGGAATTAACCATGTTAGAACGGCACCGTTCAAGCCGGCCTCAAACAGCCAGGCGGAACAAGCAATGCAGATAATCAAACAGGGGATGCTCAGAATCCAAGGGGGTTCCCTACAAACCCGCTTATCACGCCTCCTGTTGGCCTATAGATCCCGACCACACTCGCTCACAGGGGTTCCACCCGCAGAGCTGCTAATGAAAAGGACGCTCAAAACCCGATTATCCCTCATACACCCCACCATGAAAGAAATTGTCGAGAGCAGGCGCCAGTCACAATATGACTACCATGACGGGAATGCGAGGGCGCGATGTATTGATGTAAATGATCCTGTTTTTGTCCTCAACTACGCTGCAGGGCCCAAATGGCTTGCAGGCACTGTGGTTACCAAAGAGGGAAATAGGGTTTTGGTAGTTAAACTTACCAATGGACAAATCTGCCGCAAACACGTGGATCAAACTAAAAGGAGGTTCAGCAACCCCATAGAAGAAGCAGAGGAAGAACACGATATAGAGTTCACTCCACCACAGGTGACCGAACACCGGAACCAAAGGGAGGAGAGCCCAGTCACTGTGGGCAGTCCGGACAGGCCTGAGGCACCGCAAACAGCAGACACTCAGGCCAGCGCCCAACAACCGGAGCCCCAACTCAGGCGCTCTACAAGGGAGCGTAAACCACCAGAGAGACTCAACCTGTGATCCCAACAAGACTTTGTGGGGGGAGGTGATGTCATGTATTCAACCAGCATTGTAACCCATGTCTAATCTGACCTCAGTTGTACACCGTGAGAACACTGACCACGAGGTGGTGAAACATAGAAACATAGAAAATAGGTGCAGGAGTAGGCCATTCGGCCCTTCTAGCCTGCACCGCTATTCAACGAGTTCATGGCTGATCATGCAACTTCAGTACCCCATTCCTGCTTTCTCGCCATACCCCTTGATCCCCCTAGTAGTAAGGACTACATCTAAATCCTTTTTGAATATATTTAGTGAACTGGCCTCAACAACTTTCTGTGGTAGAGAATTCCACAGGTTCACCACTCTCTGGGTGAAGAAATTTCTCCTCATCTCGGTCCTAAATGGCTTACCCCTTATCCTTAGACTGTGTCCCCTGGTTCTGGACTTCCCCAACATTGGGAACATTCTTCCTGCATCTAACCTGTCTAACCCCGTCAGAATTTTAAACGTTTCTATGAGGTCCCCTCTCATTCTTCTGAACTCCAGTGAATACAAGCCCACTTGATCCAGTCTTTCTTGATAGGTCAGTCCCGCCATCCTGGGAATCAGTCTGGTGAACCTTCGCTGCACTCCCTCAATAGCAAGAATGTCCTTCCTCAGGTTAAGAGACCAAAACTGTACACAATACTCCAGGTGTGGCCTCACCAAGGCCCTGTACAACTATAGCAACACCTCCCTGCCCCTGTACTTAAATCCCCTCGCTATGAAGGCCAACATGCCATTTGCTTTCTTAACCGCCTGCTGTACCTGCATGCCAACCTTCAATGACTGATGTACCATGACACCCAGGTCTCTTTGCACCTCCCCTTTTCCTAATCTGTCACCATTCAGATAATAGTCTGTCTCTCTGTTTTTACCACCAAAGTGGATAACCTCACATTTATCCACATTATACTTCATCTGCCATGCACTTGCCCACTCACCTAACCTATCCAAGTCGCTCTGCAGCCTCATAGCATCCTCATCGCAGCTCACACTGCCACCCAACTTAGTGTCATCCGCAAATTTGGAGATACTACATTTAATCCCCTCGTCTAAATCATTAATGTACAATGTAAACAGCTGGGGCCCCAGCACAGAACCTTGCGGTACCCCACTAGTCACTGCCTGCCATTCTGAAAAGTACCCATTTACTCCTACTCTTTGCTTCCTGTCTGACAACCAGTTCTCAATCCACGTCAGCACACTACCCCCAATCCCATGTGCTTTAACTTTGCACATTAATCTCTTGTGTGGGACCTTGTCGAAAGCCTTCTGAAAGTCCAAATATACCACATCAACTGGTTCTCCCTTGTCCACTCTACTGGAAACATCCTCAAAAAATTCCAGAAGATTTGTCAAGCATGATCTCCCTTTCACAAATCCATGCTGACTTGGACCCATCATGTCACCATTTTCCAAATGCACTGCTATGACATCCTTAATAATTGATTCCATCATTTTACCCACTACCGATGTCATGCTGACCGGTCTATAATTCCCTGTTATCTCTCTCCCTCCTTTTTTAAAAAGTGGGGTTACATTGGCTACCTTCCACTCCATAGGAACTGATCCAGGGTCAATGGAATGTTGGAAAATGACTGTCAATGCATCCGCTATTTCCAAGGCCACCTCCTTAAGTACTCTGGGATGCAGTCCATCAGGCCCTGGAGATTTATCGGCCTTCAATCCCATCAATTTCCCCAACACAATTTCCCGATTAATAAGGATTTCCCTCAGTTCCTCCTCCTTACTACACCCTCTGACCCCTTTTATATCCGGAAGGTTGTTTGAGTCCTCCTTAGTGAATACCGAACCAAAGTACTTGTTCAATTGGTCTGCCATTTCTTTGTTCCCTGTTATGACTTCCCCTGATTCTGACTGCAGGGGACCTACGTTTGTCTTTCCTAACCTTTTTCTCTTTACATATCTACAGAAACTTTTGCAATCCGTCTTAATGTTCCCTGCAAGCTTCTTCTCGTACTCCATTTTCCCTGCCCTAATCAAACCCTTTGTCCTCCTCTGCTGAGTTCTAAATTTCTCCCAGTCCCTGGGTTCGCTGCTATTTCTGGCCAATTTGTATGCCACTTCCTTGGCTTTAATACTATCCCTGATTTCCCTAGATAGCCACGGTTGAGCCACCTTCCCTTTTTTATTTTTATGCCAGAAAGGAATGTACAATTGTTGTAGTTCATCCATGCGGTCTCTAAATGTCTGCCATTGCCCATCCACAGTCAACCCCTTCAGTATCATTCACCAATCTATCCTAGCCAATTCACGCCTCATACCTTCAAAGTTACCCTTCTTTAAGTTCTGGACCATGAACTTGTGGGAGACACTCCTAACCTGGACTTTCAGGTATAACAGGGGAAGCTCCACCCACCTTCATCACTTGAGGTCTTGGTAAGAAAGGTAATTGGTCACAGAGTGACCTTCTCTCAAGTATGGGCCTCGTGTGCATTTATACTGTATAGTAAGGACATATTACTGTCCCGAGGAGTGGTACTGAGGGAGCGCCGCACTGTCGGAGGGGCAGTACTGAGGGAGCGCCGCACTGTCGGAGGGGCGGTACTGAGGGAGCGCCGCACTGTGCTGTCGGAGGGGCGGTACTGAGGGAGCGCCGCACTGTCGGAGGGGCAGTACTGAGGGAGCGCCGCACTGTCGGAGGGGCGGTACTGAGGGAGTGCCCCACTATCGGAGGGACGGTACTGAGGGAGCGCCGCACTGTCGGAGGGGCAGTACTGAGGGAGCGTCGCACTGTCGGAGGGGCGGTACTGAGGGAGCGTCGCACTGTCGGAGGGGTGGTACTGAGGGAGCGTCGCACTGTCGGAGGGGTGGTACTGAGGGAGCGTCGCACTGTCGGAGGGGCGGTACTGAGGGAGGGGCGGTACTGAGGGAGCAAAATAATATTTAAATGGAGAAAGATTGCAAAGTGCCGCAGTACAGCGGGACCTGGGGGTTACTTGTGCATGAAACACAAAAGGTTAGTATGCAGGTACAGCAAGTGATCAGGAAGGCCAATGGTATCTTGGCCTTTATTGCAAAGGGGATGGAGTATAAAAGCAGGGAAGTCTTGCTCCAGTTATACAGGGTATTGGTGAGGCCACACCTGGAGTACTGCGTGCAGTTTTGGTTTCCATATTTACGAAAGGATATTCTCGCTTTGGAG
Organism: Pristiophorus japonicus; assembly: GCF_044704955.1. NCBI lineage: Eukaryota > Metazoa > Chordata > Chondrichthyes > Pristiophoridae > Pristiophorus > Pristiophorus japonicus. The sequence goes on along the minus strand of NC_092008.1, from coordinate 4,189,035 downwards.
GCAGTTCAGAGAAGGTTCACTCGGTTGATTCCGGGGATGAGGGGGTTGACTTATGAGGAAAGGTTGAGCAGGTTGGGCCTCTACTCACTGGAATTCAGAAGAATGAGAGGTGATCTTATCGAAACGTATAAGATTATGAGAGGGCTTGACAAGGTGGATGCAGAGAGGATGTTTCCACTGATGGGGGAGACTAGAACTAGGGGGCATGGTCTTAGAATAAGGGGCCGCCCATTTAAAACAGAGATGAGGAGGAATTTCTTCTCTCAGAGGGTCGTAAATCTGTGGAATTCGCTGCCTCAGAGAGCTGTGGAAGCCGGGACATTGAATAAATTTAAGACAGAGATAGACAGTTTCTTAACCGATAAGGGGGCGGGCAGGGAAGTGGAGCTGAGTCCATGATCGGATCAGGCATGATGGTATTAAATGGCGGAGCAGGCTCGAGGGGCCGAATGGCCGACTCCTGCTCCTGTTTCTGATGTTCTTATGATCGAGATGTTTTTTGTTAAAAAGGAAAAAAATTGCCAATGTTGTAAAAAAGTTTTAATTATGGTTAAAAATAAAGACTGGGTTTTAAAAATTAATACGTGCTTTTTAAAATGCAATTTAATTATATTTTTGCGTGTTTTTAAACTCTTACGCCTGTAACAGTTGGCGAGACCCCGGCTTTTATCAGGAGCCAGTGGTCTGAGGACATTTGCTGGGCTGGAGATGGGTAAAATCTTGGCATCTTGCGCTGTCAAATGGCCTCGCTCCCGGCGTGCGCGAGATCTGTCCAGCCGGAAACTTGCCGGATCGGAAAAGCCGGATTTTCCCATGCCTTCCCGGTCTGGACACACTCCGTTCGGGGATGCCGTGACTTCTGGCCCATCCTCTCTGCATCCACCCCATTGTCCTCGTCGGCATGATCGCAAATTCCACATTCCTGTGTCGTCCCCGCCCTCCCTCCCTCCCCCGGGCCACGCCTCCAGCCGCCTTTGCCCAAAGCTCGGGAATTGGGATCGTCAGATTGGGAGCCGGCCATTCGGCCCCTCGAGCCCGCTCCGCCATTCAATACGATCGCGGCTGATCCGATCGTGGACCCAGCTCCACTTCCCCGCCCGCCCCTTCACTCGCTTATCGCCCAAAAATCTGTCTATCTCCAGCCTTAAATATACTCAATGACCCAGCCCCCCCAGCTCTCTGGGGCAGAGAATTCCACAGATTCACCGGAAGAAATAAGGATAAAGGGGTAAGCCATTTAGGACCGAGATGAGGAGAAACTTCTTCACCCAGAGAGTGGTGAACCTGTGGAATTCTCTACCGCAGAGAGTTGTTGAGGCCAGTTCACTAAATATATTCAAAAAGGAGTTAGATGAAGTCCTTACTACTCGGGGGATCAAGGGGTATGGAGAGAAAGCAGGAATGGGGTACTGAAGTTGCATGTTCAGCCATGAACTCATTGAATGGTGGTGCAGGCTAGAAGGGCCGAATGGCCTACTCCTGCACCTATTTTCTATGTTTCTATGTTTCGAAGAAATTCCTCCTCATCTCCGTCTTAAATGGGCGACCCCTTATTCTGAGACTATGTGTGAGGTTACGCTCCCCGTAACCCTTAATTCCCTTATTGGTTAAAAATCTATCTATCTGTGACTTGAATACATTCAATGAGCTAGCCTCAACTGCTTCCTTGGGCAGAGAATTCCACAGATTCACAACCCTCTGGGAGAAGAAATTCCTTCGCAACTCGGTTTTAAATCGGCTCCCCCGTATTTTGAGGCTGTGCCCCCTAGTTCTAGTCTCCCCAACCAGTGGAAACAACCTCTCCGCCTCTATCTCGTCTACCCCTTTCATGATTTTAAATGTTTCTATAAGATCACCCCTCATCCTTCTGAACTCCAACGAGTAAAGACCCAGTCTACTCAATCTATCATCATAAGGTAACCCTCTCATCTCCGGAATCAGCCGAGTGAATCGTCTCTGTACCCCCTCCAAAGCTAGTATATCCTTCCTTAAGTAAGGTGACCAAAACTGCACGCAGTACTCCAGGTGCGGCCTCACCAATACCCTATACAGTTGCAGCAGGACCTCCCTGCTTTTGTACTCCATCCCTCTCGCAATGAAGGCCAACATCCCATTCGCCTTCCTGATTACCTGCTGCACCTGCAAACTAACTTTTTGGGATTCATGCACAAGGACCCCCAGGTCCCTCTGCACCGCAGCATGTTGTAATTTCTCCCCATTCAAATAATATTCCCTTTTACTGTTTTTTTTCCCCCCCCAAGGTGGATGACCTCACACTTTCCGACATTGTATTCCATCTGCCAAACCTTAGCCCATTCGCTTAAACTATCTCAATCTCCTTGCAGCCTCTCTGTGTCCTCTACACAACCCGCTTTCCCACTAATCTTTGTGTCATCTGCAAATTTTGTTACACTACACTCTGTCCCCTCTTCCAGGTCATTGGCAGGGTGGGTGCTGACCTCTTTAGGCCAGCACTGCTCACCCTTTATAAGGGAGGGGGCCTCGAAAAGCTGACCCAAACATTGCCTGCTTCTTCCATCAACTGGCCAGCACACCGCGGCTGGCAGTTCAACCCACTCTGCGGTCGAAAATACAGCGACAGCCGCGAACTTCGTGACACCCGAAAACTTCTTCTCGGGCAATGGAAAGTTTGCATGCTCTCAGACAGAGCTGACACTACCAGGCCGGAAAGAAGGACTGCCCTTATTGCGAGAGAAAGCAAAATAGAAGTAGAAAGTAATCAAAAAGTGACGTCACAGCCAATGTGGTAAGTGATTGGCTGGTGATTGGTGAGTAGCTTTTCTTTTCTTTTTATTGTTATTACCAATTTAAGGGTATCTAAGGTTAAGACATGGCAGGAGAGCTCGGCCATGTGATATGCTCCTCCTGTACCATGTGGGAACTCGGGGACACTTCCGGTGTCCCTGGGCGCTACGTGTGTGGGAAGTGTATCCGCCTCGAGCTCTTGACGATCCGCGTTGCGGAATTGGAGCTGAGGGTGGATTCACTCTGGAGCATCCACGATGCTGAGAATGACGTGAGTATCACGTGTAGTGAGTTGGTCTTACCGCAGGAGAAGGGTCCACAGCCAGATAGGGAATGGAAGACCAGCAGGAAGAGCAGTGCAAGGAAGGTAGTGCAGGGGTCCCCTGTGGTCATCCCCCTGCAAAACAGATACACTGCTTTGAGTACTGTTGGGGAGGATGACTCATCAGGGGAGGGCAGCAGCAGCCAAGTTCATGGCACCGTAGGTGGCTCTGCTGCAAAGGAGGGCAGGAAAAAGAGTGGGAGTGCGATAGTGATAGGGGATTCGATGGTGAGGGGAATAGATAGGCGTTTCTGCGGACGCAACCGAGACTCCAGGATGGTATGTTGCCTCCCTGGTGCAAGGGTCAAGGATGTCTCGGAGCGGGTGCAGGACATTCTGAAAAGGGAGGGAGAACAGCCAGTTGTCGTGGTGCACATTGGTACCAACGACATAGGTAAAAAAAGGGATGAGGTCCTACGAAAAGAATTTAAGGAGCTAGGAGCTAAATTAAAAAGTAGGACCTCAAAAGTAGTAATCTCGGGATTGCTACCAGTGCCACGTGCTAGTCAGAGTAGGAATCGCAGGATAGCGCAGATGAATACATGGCTTGAGCAGTGGTGCAGCAGGGAGGGATTCAAATTCTTGGGGCATTGGAACCGGTTCTGGGGGAGGTGGGACCAGTACAAACCGGACGGTCTGCACCTGGGCAGGTCCGGAACCAATGTCCTAGGGGGAGTGTTTGCTAGTGCTGTTGGGGAGGAGTTAAACTAATATTGCAGGGGGATGGGAACCTATACAGGGAGACAGAGGAAGACAAAAATGAGGCAAAAGCAAAAGACAGAAAGGAGATGAGGAAAAGTGGAGGGCAGAGAAACCCAAGGCAAAGAACAAAAAGGGCCACTGTACAGCAAAATTCTAGAAGGACAAAGGGTGTTAAAAAAGCAAGCCTGAAGGCTTTGTGTCTTAATGCAAGGAGTATCCGCAATAAGGTGGATGAATTAACTGTGCAAATAGATGTTAACAAATATGATGTGATTGGGATTACGGAGACGTGGCTCCAGGATGATCAGGGCTGGGAACTCAACATCCAGGGGTATTCAACATTCAGGAAGGATAGAATAAAAGGAAAAGGAGGTGGGGTAGCATTGCTGGTTAAAGAGGAGATTAATGCAATAGTTAGGAAAGACATTAGCTTGGATGATGTGGAATCTATATGGGTAGAGCTGCAGAACACTAAAGGGCAAAAATCGTTAGTGGGAGTTGTGTACAGACCTCCAAACAGTAGTAGTGATGTTGGGGAGGGCATCAAACAGGAAATTAGGAGTGCATGCAATAAAGGTGCAGCAGTTATAATGGGTGACTTTAATATGCACATAGATTGGGCTAGCCAAACTGGAAGCAATACGGTGGAGGAGGATTTCCTGGAATGCATAAGGGATGGTTTTCTAGACCAATATGTCGAGGAACCAACTAGGGGGGGAGGCCATCTTAGACTGGGTGTTGTGTAATGAGAGAGGATTAATTAGCAATCTCATTGTGCGAGGCCCCTTGGGGAAGAGTGACCATAATATGGTGGAATTCTGCATTAGGATGGAGAATGAAACAGTTAATTCAGAGACCATGGTCCAGAACTTAAAGAAGGGTAACTTTGAAGGTATGAGGCGTGAATTGGCTAGGATAGATTGGCGAATGATACTTAAGGGGTTGACTGTGGATGGGCAATGGCAGACATTTAGAGAACGCATGGATGAATTACAACAATTGTACATTCCTGTCTGGCGTAAAAATAAAAAAGGGAAGGTGGCTCAACCGTGGCTATCTAGGGAAATCAGGGATAGTATTAAAGCCAAGGAAATGGCATACAAATTGGCCAGAAATAGCAGCGAACCTGGGGACTGGGAGAAATTTAGAACTCAGCAGAGGAGTACAAAGGGTTTGATTAGGGCAGGGAAAATGGAGTACGAGAAGAAGCTTGCAGGGAACATTAAGGCGGATTGCAAAAGTTTCTATAGGTATGTAAAGAGAAAAAGGTTAGTAAAGACAAACGTAGGTCCCCTGCAGTCAGAATCAGGGGAAGTCATAACGGGGAACAAAGAAATGGCAGACCAATTGAACAAGTACTTTGGTTCAGTATTCACTAAGGAGGACACAAACAACCTTCCGGATATAAAAGTGGTCAGAGGGTCTATTAAGGAGGAGGAACTGAGGGAAATCTTTATTAGTCGGGAAATTGTGTTGGGGAAATTGATGGGATTGAAGGCCGATAAATCCCCAGGGCCTGATGGACTGCATCCCAGAGTACTTAACGAGGTGGCCTTGGAAATAGCGGATGCATTGACAGTCATTTTCCAACATTCCATTGACTCTGGATCAGTTCCTATCGAGTGGAGGGTAGCCAATGTAACCCCACTTTTTAAAAAAGGAGGGAGAGAGAAAGCAGGGAATTATAGACCGGTCAGCCTGACCTCAGTAGTGGGTAAAATGATGGAATCAATTATTAAGGATGTCATAGCAGCGCATTTGGAAAATGGTGACATGATGGGTCCAAGTCAGCATGGATTTGTGAAAGGGAGATCATGCTTGACAAATCTTCTGGAATTTTTTGAGGATGTTTCCAATAAAGTGGACAAAGGAGTACCAGTTGATGTGGTATATTTGGACTTTCAGAAGGCTTTCGACAAGGTCCCACACAGGAGATTAATGTGCAAAGTTAAAGCACATGGGATTGGGGGTAGTGTGCTGACGTGGATTGAGAACTGGTTGTCAGACAGGAAGCAAAGAGTAGGAGTAAATGGGTACTTTTCGGAATGGCAGGCAGTGACTAGTGGGGTACCGCAGGGTTCTGTGCTGGGGCCCCAGCTGTTTACATTGTACATTAATGATTTAGACGAGGGGATTAAATGTAGTATCCCCAAATTTGCGGATGACACTAAGTTGGGTGGCAGTGTGAGCTGTGAGGAGGATGCTATGAGGCTGCAGAGCGACTTGGATAGGTTAGGTGAGTGGGCAAATGCATGGCAGATGAAGTATAATGTGGATAAATGTGAGGTTATCCACTTTGGTGGTAAAAACAGAGAGACAGACTATTATCTGAATGGTGACAGATTAGGAAAAGGGAAGGTGCAACGAGACCTGGGTGTCATGGTACATCAGTCATTGAAGGTTAGCATGCAGGTACAGCAGGCGGTTAAGAAAGCAAATGGCATGTTGGCCTTCATAGCGAGGGGATTTGAGTACAGGGGCAGGGAGGTGTTGCTACAGTTGTACAGGGCCTTGGTGAGGCCACACCTGGAGTATTGTGTACAGTTTTGGTCTCCTAACTTGAGGAAGGACATTCTTGCTATTGAGGGAGTGCAGCGAAGGTTCACCAGACTGATTCCCGGGATGGCGGGACTGACATATCAAGAAAGACTGGATCAACTGGGCTTGTATTCACTGGAGTTCAGAAGAGTGAGAGGGGACCTCATAGAAACGTTTAAAATTCTGACGGGTTTGGACAGGTTGGATGCAGGAAGAATGTTCCCAATGTTGGGGAAGTCCAGAACCAGGGGTCACAGTCTAAGGATAAGGGGTAAGCCATTTAGGACCGAGATAAGGAGAAACTTCTTCACCCAGAGAGTGGTGAACCTGTGGAATTCTCTACCACAGAAAGTAGTTGAGGCCAATTCACTAAATATATTCAAAAGGGAGTTAGATGAAGTCCTTACTACTCGGGGGATCAAGGGGTATGGCGTGAAAGCAGGAAGTGGGTACTGAAGTTTCATGTTCAGCCATGAACTCATTGAATGGCGGTGCAGGCTAGAAGGGCTAAATGGCCTACTCCTGCACCTATTTTCTATGTTTCTATGTTTCTATCACTTGCTGTACCTGCATACTAACCTTTTGTGTTTCATGCACAAGTACCCCCAGGTCCCGCTGTACTGCAGCACTTTGCAATCTTTCTCCATTTAAATAATAACTCACTCGTTGAGTTTTTTTCTGCCACAAGTGCGTGACCTCACACTTTCCCACATTGTACTCCACCTGCCAAATGTTTGCCCACTCACTTACGTGATACGTGACTCCAGACCCACAGCAATGGGTGCTTGACTCTTAACGGCCCTCTGAAATGGCCCAGCGAGACACTCAGTTGTAACCGAAACCGCCAAGAGAAAGTCGGCACTGTGGGAGCACCTTCACCACACGGACCGCAGCGGTTCAAGAAGGCGGCTCACCACCACCTTCTCAAGGGGCGATTGGGGATGGGCGATAAACGCCGGCCTTGCCAGCGACGCCCACATCCTCCAACCAAGAATTTTTTTTATTAAGTCTAATATGGCCGACCCCTTATCCTGAGACTGTGTGACCCCTGGTTCTAGACTCCCCAGCCCCGGGGGGGAAACGCCCTCCCTGCATCTACCCCGTCAATCCCCCTCAGTATCTTCTGTTTCAATGAGATCACCCCTCTGTTATGTCTGTAACGCACTTATGACTCCAATGTGTTGAGGCCAATTCACTAAATATATTCAAAAGGGAGTTAGATGAAGTCCTTACTACTCGGGGGATCAAGGGGTATGGCGAGAAAGCAGGAAGGGGGTACTGAAGTTTCATGTTCAGCCATGAACTCATTGAATGGCGGTGCAGGCTAGAAGGGCTGAATGGCCTACTCCTGCACCTATTTTCTATGTTTCTATGTTTCTATGAGAGGGCTGCAGCGTTATAACATCGATATAGTGGCTCTGAGCGAGACAAGACTTGCAGGGGAGGGCTGCTTGAGTGAATTTGGTAATGGCTACACCTTCTATTGGAAAGGCAAGGCGGAGAATGAGAACAGAATCCACGGAGTTGGCAGAGCAGTGAAGACTTTGCTGATGCGACAGTTTGCGAATCTGCCTGAAGGGATTAACCAAAGGCTGACAAAAGTGCGTTTCCCCCTGAATGCCAAGCGCCCCATCCCCATCCCAAGTGCCTGTGCACCCACCCTGCCACAGCCCCGATGAGATGAGAGGAGAGGTTCGATGACGATCCAGACAGACTGGTCAGGCCCACGCCTGCTGAGGACAAGTTGATCATCCTGGGTGATTTCAACGCACGAGTCGGAAAAAAACAGGGAGGGAGTCACTGGGCAGCACGGCACAGGAAAATTAAACAGCAATGGCCTCCTCCTCTTGAGTATGTGCGCGGAGAACGGCTTGGGCTATCACAAATACTCTCTTCAGGCAGGCCGACAGGTACAATACAACTTGGATGCACCTCAGGTCCAAGCAGCGGCACGTGGTTAGACCATGTCGTTGTCAGAAGGCGAGATACCGAGGATGTAAAGATGACAAGTGCCACACGGGGAGCAGAATGCTGGACAGATCACCGTCTAGTCAGATCCACCCTCCAGCTGCACACTGCTCCACTCGAGCGCAAGAGTTGAGGTGCCTTTAGCACAGCGAGGCTGAAATATCAGTGTTCGCGTGAGCAGTTCCAGGGTGAGCTTGATAACAGGCTGATGTCTCACGGGCCGCTCACTCACTGGCAACACCACACAGAAGTGGACAAAGCTCACACAGATGGCAACCGACTCGGGCAAAGACAACTCTTGGACTTAAACAGAAGGTACACCAGGACTGGTTCGATGGAAACAACGCCGAGGTCGGCCAGACGCCGGATGAAAAGAAAAACGCGTACCTCGAGTGGCAAAATGAGCCTTCCTCAATCTCCAAGACAGACGCAGGCAGAGCAAAGCACAGAGAGACACTTCGCCAGACGCAAGATAAATGGTGGCAGGCGAGAGCAGAGGAAGGGGAACGTTATGCCGAAACTCACACAATACCAAGATGGTCTTCAGCGCCATCAAGTCAATCGATGGACCATCAAAACCCAGCACTACCCCACTCCTTTCAGCAGATGGCAGCACTTTGATCAAAGACAGGACTGGCATAAATGAGAGGTGGAGAGAACACTTTCAGTAACCTTCTTAAATCGACCTTCAACAGTGAATGAAGAAGCACTTGACGCCATCCCCCAGCAACCTATCAAAGGTGGTCTCGATCTTCCTCCCAGCATGGACCAAGTGAAGAAAGCCACCAACCAGATGAGTACAGGAAAGGCTCCAGGAATCCCGGCCCAGCAACTCGCGAGGCCTTTCATGACACAATAACCAGCACCTGGGAAGGTGAAGACAATGGCACAGGACTTCCGTGACGCTATGGTAGTTTCCCTCCACAAGAGCAAGGGCGACTAAAGCAGACCGTGGCAACTGCAGGAGAATATCGCCTTCTGCCCATTGCTGGGAAGACAGTCGCCCGCATAGTGCTGAACCGACTCATAGCTAGTGTCTCGGAAGTAAATCTTCCAGAAACACAATGTGGCTGGTCGGAGCACAGCGGACATGATCTTTGCACTCAGACCAGTGCAGGAGAAGTGCACCGAGCAGAACACGGACCTGTAATGCTGCTTTCATTGACCTCGCCAAGACCTTTGATGCAGTCAACAGAGCAAGCGCTGTGGTCAGCCTTGACGAAACAAGGAAGTTTGACCACATCGTCGAGCTGTTTCATGGCAACACGACAGGCACCGAGCTCTCAGACGGCACAAACCAGGGCCCCAGGTGCCATCTCAAATGGAGCGAAACAAGGTTGTGTACGCGCTCCAGTTCTGTTCAACCTATTCGTTACCTGCGTCTCGAACTGTGCCACAAAAGACTTGGAGTTTGGGGTCGACCTGAAACAGCGATTAGATGGTTCGCTGTTCGACCTTCGCTGCCTTGCTGCAAAGGACCAAAGTGCGGAAACGACTCACCCTAGAGGCACCCTTGTCTGACGACTGCGCCCTCATGGCACACGAGAGCGACCGACAATTCATACTCAGCAAGTTTGGTGAGGCAGCAGAACCGTTTGGCCCGAGCCATCAGCCGTAGTAAAACCGAGGTTCCCTCTGGCCCCCCTGGCACCACAGCACCTGCTTCCCACAGTCTCCATCGGCAGTGTACAACTAAAGTCAGCGGACAGCTTCAAGTAACCTTGGCAGCACCGTATCAAGCGACGGGTCCTTGGACAAGGAGATCGATGCAAGGATCTGCAAAGCCAGCCAGGCACTTGGTCGCTTGGGCACCAAGGTGTTGAGTCACCACCACATCCGGCTGCCAACTAAACTGTCGGTGTGTCGAGCAGTCGTTCTCTCATCTCTCCTTTATGGATGCGAGATCTGGACACCTCCAGGCGTCACATCAAAAGGCTGGACGCTTTCCACGTGCGCGGTCTCCGATCTATACTCCACATACGCTGGCAAGTCCGGGTGTCAAACCTCGAGGTTCTGGAGAGAGCACAAGCAACTAGCCTCGAGGCGACGATCAGGCGAGCCCAGTTCCGGTGGGCTGGACACGTCATCCGCATGGCTGGGTCAAGGATCCCTTGTCAGCTGCTTCACGGCGAGCTCTGTGAAGGCCGGAGACACCAGGGGCGCCCCCCGCAAGCGCGACAAAGGTTGCATCAAGGCTAACCTCCAGTACTGTGGCATCCGACCAAAGCACCCCGAGAATACAGCAGCTCATAAAACCCAGTGGCGAACCATCACGAGGACCGCCTGCCAGACCTTCGAAGACAGCCGATGTCAAACGCCTGCGGGACACGAGAGATAGACGACATCAGTACTGTCAGCATCAGGCACATCGAACTTCCCTTGTCCGACGTGCAAGAGACTATGTGCATCCAGAATTGGCCAATAGAGCCACCTGAAGACACATGCCGTTGATGATTAGCACATCAACGTCTTTGTTGGATACGACAGATAGACGACCAATACGTACATCAGGAGCACAAAGGTAATTGGGGATGGGCAATAATTGGTGCCAGAGACGCCCACAACAAGTTCAACAACAAACTCCCTGCCAGGTAATGGAGCGCATTCCAGCGGTGTGCTTCTGGAACATTCCGTCCCTGTGACCAGCGGGCATCACACGTTCTGGTGTTACAGCCGCTTGCCCCGCACACTGTCGGAGGGGCGGTACTGAGGGAGCGCCGCACTGCGCTGTCGGAGGGGCGGTACCGAGGGAGCGCCGCACTGTCGGAGGGGCGGTACTGAGGGAGCGCCGCACTGCGCTGTCGGAGGGGCGGTACTGAGGGAGCGCCGCACTGCGCTGTCGGAGGGGCGGTACTGAGGGAGCGCCGCGCTGTCGGAGGGGCGGTACTGAGGGAGTGCCGTATTGCGCTGTCGGAGGGGCGGTACTGAGGGAGCGCCGCACTGTCGGAGGGGCGGTACTGAGGGAGCGCCGCACTGCGCTGTCGGAGGGGCGGTACTGAGGGAGCGCCGCACTGTCGGAGGGGCGGTACTGAGGGAGCGCCGCACTGTCGGAGGGACGGTACTGAGGGAGCGCCGCACTGTCGGAGGGGCGGTACTGAGGGAGCGCCGCACTGCGCTGTCGGAGGGGCGGTACTGAGGGAGCGCCGCACTGTCGGAGGGGCAGTACTGAGGGAGCGCCGCACTGTCGGAGGGGCGGTACTGAGGGAGTGCCGCACTGCGCTGTCGGAGGGGCGGTACTGAGGGAGTGCTGCACTGTCGGAGGGGCGGTACTGAGGGAGCGCCGCACTGTCGGAGGGGCGGTACTGAGGGAGTGCCGCACTGCGCTGTCGGAGGGGCGGTACTGAGGGAGCGCCGTACTGCGCTGTCGGAGGGGCGGTACTGAGGGAAACATAGAAACATAGAAAATAGGTGCAGGAGTAGGCCATTCGGCCCTTCGAGCCTGCACCACCATTCAATATGATCATGGCTGATCATTCCCTCAGTACCCCATTCCTGCTTTCTCTCCATTCCCCTTGATCCCTTTAGCCGTAAGGCCCACATCTAACTCCCTTTTGAATATATCTAATGAATTGGCCTCAACAACTTTCTGCGGTAGAGAATTCCACAGGTTCACAATTCTTTGAGTGAAGAAGTTTCTCCTCATCTCGGTCCTAAATGGCTCACCCCTTATCCTTAGACTGTGACCCCTGGTTCTGGACTTCCCCAACATTGGGAACATTCTTCCTGCATCTAACCTGTCCAATCCTGTCAGAATTTTATATGTTTCTATGAGATCCTCTCTCATTCTTCTAATCTCCAGTGAATACAGGCCCAGTTGATCCAGTCTCTCCTCATATGTCAGTCCTGCCATCCCGGGAATCAGTCTGGTGAACCTTCGCTGCACTCCCTCAATAGCAAGAATGTCCTTCCTCAGATTAGGAGACCAAAACTGTACACAATATTCCAGGTGAGGCCTCACTAAGGCCCTGTACAACTGCAGTAAGACCTCCCTGCTCCTATACTCAAATCCCCTCGCTATGAAGGCCAACATACCATTTGCCTTCTTCACCGCCTGCTGTACCTGCATGCCAACTTTCAATGACTGATGAACCATGACACCCAGGTCTCGTTGCACCTCCCCTTTTCCTAATCTGTCACCATTCAGATAATAATCTGTTCGTGTTATTGCCCCCAAAATGGATAACCTCACAATTGTCCACATTATACTGCATCTGCCATGTATTTTCCCACTCACCCAACCTGTCCAAGTCACCCTGCAGCCTCTTAGCATCCTTCTCACAGCTCACACTGCCACCCAGCTTAGTGTCATCTGCAAACTTGGAGATATTACATTCAATTCCTTCATCTAAATCATGAATGTATATTGTAAATAGCTGGGGTCCCAGCACTGAGCCATGCGGTACCCCACTAGTTACTGCCTGCCATTCTGAAAAGGACCCGTTTATCCCGACTCTCTGCTTCCTGTCTGCCAACCAGTTCTCTATCCACATCAGTACATTATCCCCAATACCATGTGCTTTGATTTTGCACACCAATCTCTTGTGTGGGACCTTGTCAAAAGCCTTTTGAAAGTCCAAATACACCACATCCACTGGTTCTCCCTTGTCTACTCTACCAGTTACATCATCAAAAATTTTTAGAAGATTTGTCAAGCATGATTTCCCTTTCATAAATCCATACTGACTTGGACCGATCCTGTCACTGCTTTCCAAATACGCTATTTCATCTTTAATAATTGATTCCAGCGTTTTCCCCACTACTGATGTCAGGCTAACCGGCCTATAATTCCCTGTTTTCTCTCTCCCTCCTTTTTTAAAAAGTGGTGTTACATTAGCTACCCTCCAGTCCATAGGAACTGATCCAGAGTCAATAGACTGTTGGAAAATGATCACCAATGCATCCACTATTTCTAGGGCCATTTCCTTTAGTACTCTGGGATGCAGACTATCGGACCCCGGGGATTTATCGGCCAAAATCCCATCAATTTCCCTAAAACAATTTCCTGACTAATAAGGATATCCTTCAGTTCCTCCTTCTCACTAGACCCTCGGTCCCCTAGTATTTCCGGAAGGTTATTTGCGTCTTCCTTCGTGAAGACTGATCCAAAGTATTTGTTCAATTGGTCTGCCATTTCTTTGTTCCCCATTATAAATTCACCTGAATCTGACTGCAAGGGACCTACGCTTGTCTTCACTAATCTTTTTCCCTTCACATATCTATAGAAGCTTTTGCAATCAGTTTTTATGTTCCCGGCAAGCTTCCTCTCATACCCTATTTTCCCCCTCCTAATTAAACACTTTGTCCTCCTCTGCTAAATTCTAAATTTCTCCCAGTCCTCAGGTTTGCTGCTTTTTCTGGCCAATTTATATGCCTCTTCCTTGGATTTAACACTATCCTTAATTTCCCTTGTTAGCCACGGTTGAGCCACCTTCCCCGTTTTATTTTTACTCCAGACAGGGATGTACAATTGTTGAAGTTCATCATGTGATCTTTAAATGTTTGCCATTGCCTATCCACCGTCAACCCTTTAAGTATCCTCTGCCAGTCTATTCTAGCCAATTCACATACCGTCGAAGTTACCTTTCCTTAAGTTCAGGACCGTAGTTTATGAATTAACACTGTCACTCTCCATCTTAATAAAGAATTCTACCATATTATGGTCACTCTTCCCCAAGGGGCCTCGTACAACAAGATTGCTAATTAGTCCTTTCTCATTACACATCACCCAGTCTAGGATGGCCAGCTCTCTGGTTGGTTCCTCGACATATTGGTCGAGAAAACCATCCCGAATACACTCCAGGAAATCCTCCTCCTACCACATTGCTACCAGTTTGGTTAGCTGAATCAATATGTAGATTAAAGTCGCCCATGATAACTGCTGTACCTTTATTGCACACATCCATAATTTCTTGTTTGATGCTGTCCCCAACCTCACTACTACTGTTTGGTGGTCTGTACACAACTCCCACTAGCGTTTTCTGCCCCTTGGTATTCCGTAGCTCCACCCATATCGATTCCACATCATCCAGGCTAATGTCCCTCCTTACTATTGCATTAATACTGAGGGAGCGCCGCACTGTCGGAGGGGCGGTACTGAGGGAGCGCCGCACTGTCGGAGGGGCGGTACTGAGGGAGCGCCGCACTGTCGGAGGGGCGGTACTGAGGGAGCGCCACACTGTCGGAGGGGCGGTGCTGAGGGAGCGCCGCACTGTCGGAGGGGCGGTACTGAGGGAGCGCCGCACTGTCGGAGGGGCAGTACTGAGGGAGTGCCGCACTGTCGGAGGGGTAGTACTGAGGGAGCGCCGCACTGTCGGAGGGGCGGTGCTGAGGGAGCGCCGCACTGTCGGAGGGGCGGTACTGAGGGAGCGCCGCACTGTCGGAGGGCCGGTACTGAGGGAGCGCCGCACTGTCGGAGGGGCGGTACTGAGGGAGCGCCGCACTGTCGGAGGGCCGGTACTGAGGGAGCGCCGCACTGTCGGAGGGGCGGTACTGAGGGAGCGCTGCACTGTCGGAGGGGCACTGAGGGAGCGCCGCACTGTCGGAGGGGCGGTACTGAGGGAGCGCCGCACTGTCGGAGGGGCGGTACTGAGGGAGCGCCGCACTGTCGGAGGGGCGGTACTGAGGGAGCGCCGCACTGTCGGAGGGGCAGTACTGAGGGAGCACCGCACTGCCGGAGGTGCCGTATTTCCGATGAGACGTTAAACCGAGGCCCCGTCTGCCCTCTCGGGTGGATGTGAAAGATCCCGGGGCCACTATTGGAAGAAGAGCAGGGGGAGTTCTCCCCGGTGTCCTGGGGCCAATATTTATCCCTCGACCAACATCACTAAAACACACGCTCCGGGTCATTATCACATCGCTGTGTGTGGGAGCTTGCTGTGCGGTAAATTGGCGTTTCCCACAATGCAACAGGGAGCGCACGTCAAAAAGGTCCGTCAGCGGCTGTGAGGCGCTTTGGGACGCCCTCAGAGGGTGACAGGCGCTGTATAAATGCAAAATCCTTTTTTTTGGGGGGGGAAAGAGATTAAACCAGGAAGCGGCTTTGCTTTTAAATAGCCACGGAAAATGTGTCATTTGGGGCAAGGTTGCTTTCCAAACACTACGTAATTGCAGGCAATTAGTCTTTCTTCTCTGCAAGACAAAAAATGTCAAGCAACCCAGAGACACCGGTTTTTCATGTAATTGCAGCTCAGCTGATACGTTGTGACTGGAATAGTCAGGGAACCAAATCTGGCTTAGACAAGCCAACACGGCTCGTGGCCAAGTCCTGCCCCGCTCCTCCCGCCTCCGAATTCCCGTGGAAACCCGAGCTCCCTGTGTCCCCCCCCTCCCTCCTCCTCCTCCTCCTCCTCCTCCTCTCCCCACCGCCGGGCATCTCGATCCAAGCCCCACCCCCAACCCGAGCTCGCGGACGGGCGCCGGGAGCGGGCCCCTCCCCCCGAGGGCGGGCGAGCGAGCAGGGGCACGGGAAGCGGGCACCCGTCTGTCCCCCGAAAACCTGCCCGAACCTGCGCACCGGCAAACTTTGCAAACCGCAAGGTGCGGGTGGCAGAGACTGCCAGCACCAGCCTCTCCCTTGGGGCGTCGGAGAGCCTGGCCTGCCTCCAGCTGAGCAGCGAGATTGGTCGAGTGTCTCAGAGTTCCCTCGTCCAGCCCCAACACTCTGCTGGAAGCTGTCGACACTCGAGTGTGTGTGTGTGTGTGTGTGTGTGTGTGTGTGTGTGTACGCGCGACTCACACTCTCTCTCTCTCTCTTTGCCAGGTAAGCATCCGATTTCTTCGACTTTTGGTACGGCCGTTCGGTTAACAGTCGTGCGCCGGCTGGTGACCATTTCCCCCCCCGTTTCACGCTCACCTTGCCCGATTCGGGAACCAATACGCCCGCACCACGGCCTGTCCTCCGAGCCCCCCCGGCCCCCCGCTGGACCGAGATTTCGCGCCCTCTCGTGTCAGCACAATTCGCGCAGCGCTGAAGGAGGGCAGTGGACCGGTCGGGCCTGTGTTGGCTCGCAGCGGGATCACCTCAGCCAGTCCCCACTGCCGCGTCCTTTTCCCCGGAGCCCGGCAAATTTTTCTCACTGCAGCAAGTGATCCAACTCCCTTTTGAAAGCCGTGATCGAGTCGGCCTCCAGTGCCCTGTTGGGCAGCACTTCCAGCTTCTGAACACTCGCTGCGGATAAGAAGTTCCCTCCCCGTGTTTCTGCCAATCTCCTTAACTCTGTCTCCTCTGGTTTTTCCCCAAACGGTTTCTCTCCAGCCTTACCCTGTCCAGACTTCGAGCGATTTTTGAACACCTCTGCCAAATCTCCTCTCAACCTTCCCTGCTCCACGGAGCTCACCCGTCTCTCCGCTTCGCTGTAAGCCCCTCAACCCCCGGTCATCACCATCATGGGCGGTCCCTCGGAGCCGAGGAAGACTTGCTTCCACTCCTGAAGTGAGTCCTTCGGTGGCTGAACAGCCCAATACGGGAGCCACAGTCCCCTGTCACAGGTGGGACAGACAGCGGTTGAGGGAAGGGGATGGGTGGGACTGGTTTGCCGCACGCTCCTCCCGCTGCCTGCGCTTGGTTTCTGCACGCAATTGGCGACGAGACTCGAGGGGCTCAGCACCCCTCCCGGATGCACTCCCTCCACTTAGGGCGGGACTGGTCTTTGGGCCCAGGGACTCCCAGGTGTCGGTGGGGGATGTTGCACTTTATCAGGGAGGCTTTGAGGGTGGTCCCTTGTAACGTTTCCTCTGCCCACCTTTGGCTCGTTTGCCCGTGAAGGAGTTCCGAGTAGAGCGCTCGCTTTGGGGAGTCTCGTGTCGGGGGGACATGCGGACAATGTGGCCCTGCCCAGCGGAGCTGGTCGAGTGTGGTCAGTGCTTCGATGCTGGGGATGTTGGCCTGGTCGAGGACGCTAACGTTGGTGCGTCTGTCCTCCCGGGGGATTTGCAGGATCTTGCGGAGACAGCGTTGGTGGTATTTCTCCAGCGACTTGAGGTGTCTATTGTACACGGTCCGTGTCTCTGAGCCATACAGGAGGGTGGGTATCACTACAGCCCTGTAGACCATGAGCTGGGTGGCAGGTTTGAGGGCCTGGTCTTCAAACACTCTTTTCCTCAGGCAGCTGAAGGCTGCACTGGCGCACTGGAGGCGGTGTTGGATCTCATCGTCAATGTCTGCCCTTGTTGATAGGAGGCTCCCGAGGTATGGGAAATGGTCCACGGTGTCCAGGGCCGGGCCGTGGATCTTGATGACTGGGGGGCAGTGCTGTGTGGTGAGAACAGGCCGGAGGAGGACCTTTGTCTTACGGATGTTTAGTGCAAGGCCCGTGCTTTCATACGCCTCAGAGAAGGCAAACGTTTTGTCCGGGAGATGAAGCATTTGCACAAACTATTGGCACTTTCACTCTGTATCTCACGGGTAATCTAATTGGCAGAATGTGACTGGTGGTGAACTGCAGACGTCTGTGATTGGGCCTCAGCTATTTATTAACAACTTAGATGATGGGATAGGGACCGACATATCGAAGTTTACCGATGACACACAGATCGACAGAAGCAAATATTACAAAGGGATATGAGAGAGGAGATTTACCAGGATGTTGCACTAGAGAGGGTACAGAGGAGATTTACCGGGATGTTGCACTAGAGAGGGTGCAGAGGAGATTTACCAGGATGTTACACTGGAGAGGGTACAGAGGAGATTTACCAGGATGTTGCACTAGAGAGGGTACAGAGGAGATTTACCAGGATGTTGCACTAGAGAGGGTACAGAGGAGATTTACCAGGATGTTGCACTAGAGAGGGTACAGAGGAGATTTACCAGGATGTTGCACTAGAGAGTACAGAGGAGATTTACCAGGATGTTGCACTGGAGAGGGTACAGAGGAGATTTACCAGGATGTTGCACTAGAGAGGGTACAGAGGAGATTTACCAGGATGTTACACTGGAGAGGGTACAGAGGAGATTTACCAGGATGTTGCACTAGAGAGGGTACAGAGGAGATTTATCAGGATGTTGCACTGGAGAGGGTACAGAGGAGATTTATCAGGATGTTGCACTGGAGAGGGTACAGAGGAGATTTACCAGGATGTTGCACTAGAGAGGGTACAGAGGAGATTTACCAGGATGTTGTACTAGAGACGGTACAGAGGAGATTTACCAGGATGTTGCACTGGAGAGGGTACAGAGGAGATTTACCAGGATGTTGCCGGAACTGGAGAACTTTAGCGATGAGGAAAGATTGGAGAGGCTGGGGTTATTTTCTTTGGAACAGAGGAGGCTGAGGGGAGATTTAATTGAGGTGTGAGGGGCCTGGATAGAGTGGATAGGACGGACCTGTTTCCCTTGGCAGAGGGGTCAACAACCAGGGGGCAGAGATTGAAAGTAATTGGGGGGAGGTTTCGAGGGGATTTGAGGGAAATGTCTTCACCCAGAGGATGGTGAGGGTCTGGGGTGCCTTCTCTCTCTCTCCCTCTCTCTCCTTCGCTCTCTCGCCTTCTCTGTCCCTCTCTCGCCTTCCCACTCTTGCCTTCTCTCTATCTCTCTTTCTCAAGCCTACTCTCTCGCCTTCCCTGTCCCTCTCTCGCCTTCCCACTCTTGCCTTCTCTCTATCTCTCTCTCTCTCAAGCCTACTCTCTCGCCCTCTCTCTCTCTCTCTTCGCCTTCTCTCTCCTGCCTTCTCTCTCTCTCACGGCCTGAAAGGGTGGTAGAGGCAGAAACCCTCACCACATTTGGACATGCGCTCGAAGTGTCGTAACCCACAGGGCTACGGACCCAGAGCGGGAAAGTGGGATTAGGCCGGGATGGCTCTTGGTCGGCCGGCGCAACGCGGACACGATGGGCCGGAATGGCCTCCTCCTACGCTGTAAATTCCTGCCATTCTGTATTGACTGATGAAGTGAATAGGCAAACGTTTGGCCAATGACGTTCCATGCAGGCAAATGTGAGGTCATCCACTTTGGAGCTAAAAAGGATAGCACAGGGTCCTTTCTAAATGGTCAAAAGCTAAAACCAGTGGGAGTGCAGGTATATCCATCAGCAACATGTTCCTGAAGTACAGAAGATAATCAACAAGGCTAATGCAATGCTGGCCTTCATATCGAGAGGACCAGAATACAAAGGGGGTAGAGATTATACTGCAGCTGTACAAAGCCCTGGTTAGACCACACCTGGAGCACTGAGAGCAGTTCTGGTCACATCACCTTAGGGAGGGTATACTGGGCTCGGAGGGAGTGCAGTGTAGGTTTACCAGAGTGGGACAGTGTAGAGGGAGCTTTACTCTGTATCTAACCCCCTGTACCTGCCCTGGGAGTGTTTGATGGGACAGTGTAGAGGGACCTTTACTCTGTATCGAACCCCGTGCTGTACCTGCCCTGGGAGTGTTTGATGGGACAGTGTAGAGGGAGCTTTACTCTGTATCTAACCCCCTGTACCTGCCCTGGGAGTGTTTGATGGGACAGTGTAGAGGGAGCTTTACTCTGTATCTAACCCCGTGCTGTACCTGCCCTGGGAGTGTTTGATGGGACAGTGTAGAGGGAGCTTTACTCTGTATCTAACCCCGTGCTGTACCTGCCCTGGGAGTGTTTGATGGGACAGTGTAGAGGGCGCTTTACTCTGTATCTAACCCCCTGTACCTGCCCTGGGAGTGTTTGATGGGACAGTGTAGAGGGAGCTTTACTCTGTATCTAACGCAAAAGTAAGGAAGGACATTAGCTTGGATGATGTGGAATCGGTATGGATGGAGCTGCGGAACACCAAAGGGCAGAAAACACTAGTGGGAGTTGAGTACATACCACCAAACAGTAGTAGGGAGGTTGGGGATGGCATCAAACAGGAAATTAGGGACGCGTGCAATAAAGGTATGCAGTTATCATAAGTGACTTTAATCTACATATTGATTGGGCTAACCAAACTGGTAGCAATGCGGTGGAAGAGGATTTCCTGGAGTGTATTAGGGATGGTTTTCGAGACCAGTATGTCGAAGAACCAACCAGAGAACAGGCCATCCTAGACTTGGTCTTGTGGAACGAGAGAGGATTAATTAGAAATCTTGTTGTGCGAGGCCCCTTGGGGAAGAGTGACCATAATACGGTAGAATTCTTCATTAAGATGGAGAGTGACACAGTTAATTCAGAAACTAGGGTCCTGAACTTAAGGAAAGGTAACTTCGATGGTTTGAGGCGTGAATTGGCTAGAATAGACTGGCAAATGATACTGAAAGGGTTGATGGTGGATAGGCAATGGCAAACATTTAAAGATCACATGGATGAACTTAAGCAATTGTACATCCCTGTCTGGAGTAAAAATAAAACAGGGAAGGTGGCTCAACTGTGGCTAACAAGGGAAATTAAGGATAGTGTTAAATCCAAGGAAGAGGCATATAAATTGGCCAGAAAAAGCAGCAAACCTGAGGACTGGGAGAAATTTAGAATTCAGCAGAGGAGGACAAAGGGTTTAATTAGGAAGGGGAAAATAGGGTATGAGAGGAAGCTTGCCGGGAACATAAAAACTGACTGCAAAAGCTTCTATAGATATGTGAAGAGAAAAAGATTAGTGAAGACAAACGTAGGTCCCTTGCAGTCGGATTCAGGTGAATTTATAATGGGGAACAAAGAAATGGCAGACCAATTGAACAAATACTTTGGTTCTGTCTTCACGAAGGAAGACACAAATAACCTTCCGGAAATACTAGGGGACCGAGGGTCTCGCGAGAAGGAGGAACTGAAGGATATCCTTATTAGTCAGGAAATGATGTTAGGGAAACTGATGGGATTGAAGGCCGATAAATCCCCAGGGTAGTCTGCATCCCAGAGTACTTAAGGAAATGGCCCTAGAAATAGTGGATGCATTGGTGATCATTTTCCAACAGTCTATCGACTCTGGATCAGTTCCTATGGACTGGAGGGTAGCTAATGTAACACCACTTTTTAAAAAGGAGGGAGAGAGAAAGCGGGTAATTATAGAGCGGTTAGCCTG